>NC_041385.1:380852924-380895775 GCF_002162155.2 Triticum dicoccoides | reverse complement strand
GGCTTTGAAAGAAATGCCACAATCGAACGTCTGAGAGACATCACATAAAGGGCTTTAAAAGAAATGCCACAGTCGGACGTCTGAGCGACATCACATAAAGGGCTTTAAAAGAAATGCCACAGTCGGACGTCTGAGCGACATCACATAAAGGGCTTTAATAAAAGTAAATACGATTATGCCACCGCCGGACGTCTGAGCGACATCACAGACAGGGCTTACAATAAATGTAAATACAAGTATGCCATTGTCGGACGTCTGAGCGACATCACAGATAGGGCTTGTACAAAAGTAAATAACAAGATTAGTCCATCCACAAGAATAATCTTTTAACCGGATTTATCCCACATGAATCCCACCGGAGTTTTGTCACTGAGGCTGATACCTGACAAGATAAGATGAATATAGTACTTGAACAAAGTACAAGATAATTGAAAGATTTGAGACTCTGCAGAGTTTGGATGAACTGACCACAGCCAACGGATTTCCGTAGTCACGAAGGACTAGTTCCGTTTACGGTATTTCAGTAGAAACACATTTAACTAGTACACACCCATTTCACCTCACGATGCCAGGAATCACCCTGGACAATGTCCAAGAAAAACTTTGAGACGGGGAGGCCACAACCTCGAATAGCATGGGATCAAATTTCTATACGCGCGCTCTAAGGGGTGCCCCCCTCTCGGTCCCAACCGGAAACACCCATGCCCCCTGACCGGATGATGGGCTTTAATCCAGGGCCATGGAACCCTCATCCCGGCCTCTCTATTTGGTGTGTACCAGGAAAACGATTTGCAACTTACTAAGCCATATTCCTTTCGGAAAACATGTGACAGTACGGGAAGGAATGTATGGAAATGTGATTTGTTTCACGATGACACGGGAGTCAAATAATCTGGCATAAGACTGGCATGTCACAACACTGCCATCTTACCCATCCTCATGCCATCACATGGCCATGCAAATATGTATCCAACAACATAATGCTTTTCGAGACTTACTTTCCACTAATGTGCACGAAATATAACATTCAAAGGAGTGTTCATAAACATGCCATGACTATACTAAAATGCAAACATGCAACAACCACTCATCATATCAAGAGTTCAAACATGCTTGCCTGGTTCGGAGTAGTCGGAGTTTAACTGTGTGAAGTTTGCAGCTCTGTCACCTCCTCCGGTATCTACGGTATAAGAGAAATACGTACGTAACGTAAATACCGTGAGTGTACAAAAAAGTGTTCCAAATATTTTTCAAATAAATAGACAAAAAACTAGACAGAAAAATAAAGGTGACATAAAAGGAATCAATCAAAATCCATTTTCTGTTAAAAAGTTATAAGAGTTTTGGTCCAAGGACCCATCTGTAATGAAACAGAAAGTTTCCAGGGGGCTCTGCGGAAAAGTCCAGAATAACGTTTCGTTTAAAAGAAACGGCTGTGAGGCTGACAGGCGGGCTCCACCGGTCAGGTTTGAAATTTCAAACGGAGAAAATAGAGCGTGACGGCGCCCGAGGGGTGCGGTGGTCGCCGGCGGCGATCCACGACGAGGCAGGGGGATCGGGGGGTACCTTCGTGATCAGTGCACCGTTCCGCGTCTGTGGGTGGTGGTGGTGGTCGCCGGCGAGCACTGTGTCGACGGCGGCCCTTGCTCCGACGGACGGCGGTTCGGGCAGTCGTGGATCTCGCCGGAGGGAGCTGCGGGGATCAAATAGGAGTGGGGGTTAGTCTCCTAGTTGCTCGAGAGGGTTGCTGACGAGGTTAGGGCGCCGGAGACGGCCTCACCAGAGTGAATCGAGGTGGAGGCTGAGGCGGAACGGGGCGGCCGGAGTCGGGGAAGAAGGGCCCCTCGAGGCTCTTCCGCTAGGCGGGGTCTAGTGTAGTGGTGGAGTTGAGCTCGGGGGTGCTATTTATAGCCGGCCCGAGGCGGTTGCCGTGAACGGATAAGTCCGGCGGGTGATTACGGCGGCGCTGTGGCGGGACGATCGGCTTAGGAGCTTGAGCATCGCCTAGGTGGAGCAGTGGTGCCATTTCAGGGTCCAGCTCAGCACGGGAGGGAGGGTTACGGCCTGCCCTCGACGGAACGACAGCACGGCCCGTCGGCGGCAAAGAATGCGCTCTGCGCGTGCCAAGCCACGGCGACGGTGCTGCATGCGTGTGCTGGCAAGGAGATGGCCACGCGGAGCCACCAGGAGGTTTGGGCGGCGCCGGACGGCGTTAAGCCGCAGTTTCGCTCCCTGTCGGCCGTTACAGTGGTTCTGCCGCCGCAAAGCACGCCGGCGCAGGTAGGCCAGGGTGCCACCGACGCCAGGAAGGCGCCAAGCGCGCGTGTGGAGCTCCGGACAAGAGGGAGGCACTGCGAGCATCGAGCCAAATGCACAGTGGGCATGTGACTGAAGTTATGTCGGGGAAACGACACTGAAACTCTGAGTTTTCTGAATATGAATGAAAACAATGCACGCCAAGTGTTCGACAGAATGATTCTGGCATGTAGGGATTTTTCCTTGAGCTGATTTTTGGTGGAGTGGTCTCTCATTGCCACTAGAGGTTGCCTGAATTTTGGTGGAATTTTTGGAGAAGTGTAGATATGAATTTCACCAAATTTGGCAAATCTGGTCCAAACTTGCAGAGAGTGAAATTTGAAATTTTTGAAAAGAAGAAGAGTGGATCAAGATGGTTCTAGGTTGTGGGTACAAAGGACTATCCAGGGGTGTTGAGTTGATGTCAAAAATCAAAAGCATTAGGGTACTTGCTTTGCAAATCACCTAGGCTCAAAAGAAATGACAAAATTATTTTGGGAAGAGAAATAATTGGAATAAAATCCAAAAATGGATTTTATTAGTTTGGACAGAATGTTTGGGTTGTACCAAAGTGGGAGGAGGGGTTTTTGGGGGAATTTTACCATAGGAGGCATGGTAAACAAGAATGGATCTAAAATCAAAAGAAAGCCCAAAAACAAAAGGTTTTTCTTTTTAAGAGAAACTAAAACCAAGAAAATATTTTTGAGAGGGCAAACTTAGAAGAGGGTTTTTAAGAAGGGTTTAAATGACCTTCTTCAAACCAAGCAAGGCTCTAACTGAAAACAAAAACCACAAATTTTTGGAGTGTCACATCAATAGAACTTGAGGGAATATTTGTTCTACCTTTAGCTCCTCATTGGGTTTGACACTCTTACTTATCGAAAGTGGCTACAATTGATCCCCTACACTTGTGGGTTGTCATGGGCATCAGCGTCACATTCCACGGAGCCATTGCTAATGAGTTGGCCTTGGCTCAGAAAATCGTCGAGCTCGAAAACAAGATAGATTATGAGAAGGCGCATTTCAAGAAGCATATGCACAAGCTCGGTGTAGCAGATGTGCAAATTTTCAAGAAGATGCTGCATGACTTCGAGGCTGAGTTTCACAAGAAGCATGAAGAAGCAAAAGGCTCTCGAGAACGCATGAAGGCTTATGCACAGAAATGTGTGCAAGCACACAATGAAGCTGAAAAGAGGAAAGCTCTTGGGCGTCCTGGCATCGACCCTAGAATGGCTGCTAAGAAGAACAAGAAGCCTACCGAAGCTAATCCTGATGTTCCAAGGCAGGGACAACCCAGCATTTTCTTCCCTGCCAGCATGACTGGCTCGAAGCCAAAGGTTCCCTCTGCTGCTTCTAATCTCAAGAAGACCAGGAAAGTTGAAGTCGAAGACGGGAAGAGGAAGCACAAGGATACATCTGATTATGCTCCCTCAAAGAAAAAGTTGAAGAGAAAGGGCTCTAAGTCTTCAAGGAAAGAGCGTGCTACTGCCTAGAGCCCCTCATAGTTGAACCCATTTCTGTTGCATACCTTGCCTCTGCAAATCACAAGCGTTGTCTTGTCGTCCATGAGCCTGCTCCCACAGAGGCTCCAGAATCTGAAGAAGTTCCAGTTGTTGACCCCAACGCAGCTGAAGACATTGGTCATGAAGACAATGTACTTGATGATGAAGTCCTTCCTCAGCTCGAGCCCCCGTTGGTATCATCGCCTGCTCCTGCAAACAGTGAATACATTAGCATTGGTCGTCCATTGATGCCAATTGCTCAAGATGACTCATGGGCTGAGCGCCAACAAGAAGATACCCCAGTTCAAGATGAAGCACCCCGTACTCCACCTGCTCAAGTCACCTCTTCGGTGCTTGATGATGACAATTACATGGAGACTACTCCATCTCCAAAGGCGTCGCTAGCGTTTCACAGGCTTCGCAAAGGTCTCAGGCCAACTGCCTCCATGTCGACCATTCCAGAACAAGATTCACAACAATCTAGCTCAGTAGCATGTCAAGTGTTCCCTGAAGCAAATCCTTCTAGGACTGCTCAAGAGTCTGAAGCTAAAGCTGCTGAAGACATTCCTGTTGCATTAGCCGAAGAAGAAGAAATAAGAGAAGAAGAAAGAGAAGCCACACCCCCTGCTACTGACCAAGTCATTCTTGAAGAGAATGTGATCGTGCCTGACCCTCCTATTGTTGACCAGATGGAGGTTGAGAATATTGAGGCTGCCACCAACAATGCTACTGAAGCCAATGACCCTGTCATGGCTGAAGACAATGTGGAGCCTGAAGCTAATGTAAATGTTGAAGCCACTGTGACGCCAATCACCACTGATGGCGTTGTTCCTCCACCGCGGCCTCATACCATGGAAAGGGCCTTCAATCATTAAGGTCAGTTTGTCACTGTCCGATGGCCAATTAAGATTCCTCCTACTGCTCCAAGACCCCCAATATGATTATCATGTGGAGCAAAGGCCTCAAGTTCAGAAGCCAAAGCCACATATGCCAAGGCTTCCAACTGATGTCACTACACAAGGCTCATTCAGCATGCTCAGCTTCAGAGACCACAATACCTTCTTTGACAACGCCAAGAACCCATACAAGAAGCCAAAGATCTCCTCTAACAGATTTTGGATCCATCAACAGCGAATCTATTTCTCTTGCATTATGTACAATCAAGACAGGATTTTTCCGCACAGACGTCTGGATTGTGATGCTATGGCTGGGCTGCCATGTCTGGAAGAAGCCCTTGACTGCTTTAGGGATGTTGGTCTTCTGGCTTTTGTGACTGATAAAGAACACTGGAATGACGAGCTTCTCCTGCAGTTCTATGCCACCCTACACATTAGAGTCCACAACAGGGATCCAAAGTCTTGGATCCTTGAGTGGATGATAGGTGATGTACATCATGAAGCCAAAGCTCGGGATATCATTGAGCTACTTCCCTACCCACTCCAGGTGAGTTATACGAACCTCGTTGTTCGCTTCATCAGAATGAACTGCAGAGCATATTTCAAAACCCAGAGCTAAACATGAGCCAAATGCTTAGCATGCTGAAGCCACTGCCCCAAGACGTTGAATATCCAAAGGAGTTCTTTGTTAAGGACCTTGAGTACCTGCCACGCATAGTGTATCACTGCTACCTCTTGAGCATGCATTAGTTTTCCCTTGAAGAGGAAAGGGTGATGCAGCAAAGTAGCGTAAGTATTTCCCTCAGTTTTGAGGACCAAGTATCAATCCAGTACGAGACAACGCACAAGTCACCTAGTACCTGCACAAACAATCAAGAACCTTGCCACCAACGTGATAAAGGGGTTGCCAATCCCTTCACGGTCACTCGCAAAAGTGAGATCTAATAAAGATAGTAAAGTAAATATTTTTGGTATTTTTTTGTATAGATTGGAAAGTAAAGATTTCAAAATAGTAAACGAGATGCAATGTAAATAAAAGAGATGTAATATAATAGGAAAGAGACCCGGGGGCCATAGGTTTCACTAGTGTCTTCTCTCAAGATAGCATGTATTACGGTGGGTGAAGAAATTACTGCCGAGCAATTGATAGAAAAGTGCATAGTTATGAAAGATATCTAAATCAATGATCATGAACATAGGCATCACATCCGTGTCAAGTAGACCGAAACGATTCTGCATCTACTACTATTTCTCCACACATCGACCGCTATCCAGCATGCATCTAGAGTATTAAGTTCATAAGAACGGAGTAACACATTAAGCAAGATGACATGATCTAGAGGGATAAACTCAAGCAATATGGTATAAACCCCATCTTTTTATCCTCGATGGAAACAATACAATACGTGCCTTGCTGCCCCTACAGTCACTGGGAAAGGACACCGCAAGATTGAACCCAAAGCTAAGCACTTCTCCCATTGAAAGAAAGATCAATCTAGTAGGCCAAACTAAACCGATAATTTTAAGAGACTTGCAAAGATATCAAATCATGCCTATAAGAATTCAAAGAAGAACCAAATAATATTCATAGATAATCTTGTTCATAAATCCACAATTCATTGGATCTCGGCAAACACACCGCAAAATAATTACATCCAATACATCTCCAAGAACATCGAGGAGAACTTGGTATTGAGAATCAAAGAGAGAGAA
The DNA here is from genome assembly GCF_002162155.2 of Triticum dicoccoides. Classification (NCBI taxonomy): domain Eukaryota; kingdom Viridiplantae; phylum Streptophyta; class Magnoliopsida; order Poales; family Poaceae; genus Triticum; species Triticum dicoccoides. The sequence goes on along the minus strand of NC_041385.1, from coordinate 380,889,369 downwards.
CAAGCCATCTAGCTAATAACTATGGACTCGAAGGTCTGTGGTAAACTACTCACGCTTCATCGGAGAGGCAATGGTGTTGATGTAGAAGCCCTCCGTGATCGATTCCCCCTCCGACAGATCGCCGGAAAATACCCCAAGATGGGATCTCACGGGTACAGAAGGTTGCGGAGGTGGAAAAGTGGTTTCGTGGCTCCCCCTGATGTTTCTAGGGTATAAGAGTATATATAGGCAAAAGAGGTACGTCGGTGGAGCTACGAGGGGCCCATGAGGGCAGGGGCATGCCTACCCCCCTGGGCGCGCCCTCCTGCCTCGTGGCCTCCTCGTGGAGTTCCAGACTTCAACTCCAAGTCTTCTGGATTGCTTTCGGTCCAAGAAAGATCATCGCGAAGGTTTCATTCCGTTCGGACTCCATTTGATATTCCTTTTCTGCAAAACTCTAAAATAGGCAAAAAAAACATAAACTGGCATTGGGCCTCCGGTTAATAGATTAGTCCCAAAAATAATATAAAAGAGCATATTAAAGCCCATTAAACATCCAAAACAGATAATATAATAGCATGGAACAATCAAAAATTATAGATACGTTGGAGACGTATCAATCACATTCTAAGGCGTAGTCCCTGGCCCATCAAAGGCCAAACTTGAAGGCGCCACGAAGACTTTGGTATTCTATATCATCAACGGCATCAGATTCAACACCCAGGATTTCTTCATCAGACAACTTGCCGCTTCCGGGATTGATCTATTTGGTCTGAAGTTTTATGCTCCATGGGTGATGCGCTTGATTAAGCGCCATTCAACTATTGACTATCGGCCATCAGCACACAACCACATTGTCTTTCTGCCTGATATTGATATGTCTGTTGAAGCCATCTACCCCGAGCCTGCCAAGAAGCCCCTCCACCTTCAGAATGCTGAATTCCAGAGCTTCACACAGCCCATTGAAGGTGTTCATGTGCCCAATGCTGCAACTTCTGCTTATCCTCTGGCGGGCAATCTACGCCTACCGCACCGAGCCAACACTGAAGCCACTACAAGCACCATAGCTCAAAGGCCTCATAAGCGTACTCATGTTCTTAATGACCGTGAGCTTCTGGTGGCTTTACATCAAAAGCAGGACAGACATCATGACTGGCTGAAGCGTCAGATGCAAAGTATCTTGGTGGATGTCAATCGCATTCGCGACTTGGCCACCAAGAACTCGTTTGTAGCCCATGAAGCATGTCGGTGGTCCTGGAAGAGTCTCACCTTGCTATGTGCTGAAGATGATCTTCGCGCGGATGGCTTCACAGAGAATTTCAAGTTTGACTCCAAGCCTCCTCAAAATGCAAGTTGGTGTCGCACTGATACATCTCTAACGTATCTATAATTTTTGGCTGTTCCATGCTATTATATTATCTGTTTTGGATGTTTATGGGCTTTATTATACACTTTTATATTATTTTTGGGACTAACCTATTAACCGGAGGCCCAACCCAAATTCTTGTTTTTTTTTCCTATTTCAGTGTTTCGAAGAAAAGGAATATCAAACGGAGTCCAAATGGAATGAAACCTTCGAGAGAGTTATTTTTGGAACAAACGCAATCCAGGAGACTTGGAGTAGACGTCAGGGAAGCTTCGAGGAAGCCACGAAGGTCCAGGGCGCGCCCCCCACCCTCGTGCGCCCCTCGTGGCTCCCTTGACCGACTTCTTTCACCCATATATATCCATATACCCCGAAAACATCCAGTAGCACCATAGATTGGGAGTTCCGCCGCCGCAAGCCTCTGTAGCCACCAAAAACCAATCGGGACCCTATTCCGGCACCCTGCCGGAAGGGGGATCCCTCACCGGTGACCATCTTCATCATCCCGGCGCTCTCCATGACGAGGAGGGAGTAGTTCACCCTCGGGGATGAGGGTATGTACCAGTAGCTATGTGTTTGATCTCTCTCTCTCTCTCTCTCTCTCTCTCTCTCTCTCGTGTTCTTGATTTGGCACGATCTTGATGTATCGCGAGCTTTGCTATTATAGTTGGATCTTATGATGTTTCTCCCCCACTACTCTCTTGTAATGGATTGAGTTTACCCTTTGAAGTTGTCTTGTCGGATTGAGTCTTTAAGGATTTGAGAACACTTGATGTATGTCTTGTCGTGCTTATCTATGGTAACAATGTTATATTCACGTGATCTACTTGATGTACGTTTTGGTGATCAACTTGTGGGTTCACCTTGTGAACTTATGCATAGGGGTTTGCACGCGTTTTCATCTTGAATCTCCGGTAGAAACTTTGGGGCACTCTTTGAAGTACTTTGTGTTGGTTGAATAGATGAATCTGAGATTGTGTGATGCATATCGTATAATCATACCCACGGATACTTGAGGTGACATTGGAGTATCTAGGTGACATTAGGGTTTTGGTTGATTTCTGTCTTAAGGTGTTATTCTAGTACGAACTCTATGATAGATTGAACGGAAAGAATACCTTCATGTTCTTTTACTACGGACTCTTGAATAGATCGAACAGAAAGGATAACTTTGAGGTGGTTTCGTACCCTACAATAATCTCTTCCTTTGTTCTCCGCTATTTTGATACAATGATACGTCTCCGTCGTATCTATAATTTTTTATTGTTCCATGCCAATATTATTCAACTTTTATATACTTTTGGCAACTTTTTATACTATTTTTTGGGACTAACATATTGATCCAGTGCCCAGTGCCAGTTCCTATCTGTTGCATGTTTTTTGTTTCACAGAAACCCCATATCAAACAGAGTCCAAACGGAATAAAAATGGATGGAGATTTATTTTGGAATATTTATGATTTTTGGGAAGTAAAATCAACGCGAGACGGTGCCAGAGGGGGGCAGGAGATAGGGGGCGCGCCCCAGGGAGGCAGGCGCGCCCTGGATTCTCCTAGGCTCCCCGTAAGGCGGTTGATGCTCTTCTTTTGCCGCAAGAAAGCTAATTTTATGAGAAAGATCTGGGCAAAAGATTCACCCCAATCGGAGTTACAGATCTCCGGATATAAAAGAAACGGTGAAGGGGTAGAATCTGAGAACGCAGAAACAGAGAGATAGATCCAATCTCGGAGGGGCTCTCGCCTCTCCCACGCCATGGGAGCCAAGGACCAGAGGGTAAACCCTTCTCCCATCTAGGGAGGAGGTCAAGGAAGAAGAATAAGAAGGGGGGCCCTCTCCCCCTTGCTTCCGGTGGCGCCGGAACGCTGCCGGGGGCCATCATCATCACCGCGATCTTCACCAACAACTTCACCGCCTTCATCACCAACTCTTCCCCCCCCCCTTGTATGCAACGGTGTAACCCTTCTCTTACCCGCTGTAATCTCTACTTAAACATGGTTCTCAACGCTGTATATTATTTCCCAATGATGTATGGCTATCTTATGATGTTTGAGTAGATCCATTTTGTCCTATGGGTTAATTGATGATCGTGATTGGTTTGAGTTGCATGTTTTATTATTGGTGCTGTCCTGTGGTGCCCTCTATGTCGCGCAAACGTGAGGGATTCCCGTTGTAGGGTGTTGCAATGCGTTCATGATTCGCTTATAGTGGGTTGCGTGAGTGACTGAAACACAAACCCGAGTAAGGGGATTGTTGCGTATGGGATAAAAGGGGACTTGATACTTTAATGCTATGGTTGGGTTTTACCTTAATGAATCTTTAGTAGTTGCGGACGCTTGCTAGAGTTCCAATCATAAGTGCATATGATCCATGTAGAGAAAGTATGTTAGCTTATGCCTCTCCCTCAAATAAAATTGCAATAGTGATTACCGGTCTAGTTATTGATTGCCTTGGACAAATAACTTTCTCGTAACAAAAAGCTCTCTACTAATACTTACTTTATTGCATCTTTCTCTAAACGGCCCCTAGCTTCTATTTACGTGCTCTTTATTATCTTGCAAACCTATCCTATCACACCTACAAAGTACTTCTAGTTTCATACTTGTTCTAGGTAAAGCGAACGTCAAGCATGCGTAGAGTCGTATCAGTGGCCGATAGGACTTGAGAGAGTATTTGTTCTACCTTTAGCTCCTCGTTGGGTTCGACACTCTTACTTATCGAAAGAGGCTACAACTATCCCGTATACTTGCCGGTTATCACGCAAACACTAATTAAAACATAAAACCACATCTAAACAGAGGATATATGAATTATTTATAACTAAACAGGAGCAAAAAGCAAAGAACGGAAATAAAATTGGGTTGCCTCCCAATAAGCGCTATCGTTTAACGGCCCTAGCTAGGCATGATGATTTCAATGATGCTCACATAAAAGATAAGAATTGAAACATAAAGAGAGCATCATGAAGAATATGACTAGCACATTTAAGTATAACCCACTTCCTTTGCATAGGGATTTTGTGAGCAAACAACTTATGGGAACAATAATCAACTAGCATAGGAAGGCTAAACAAGCATAAGTTCAAAACTTTAAGCGCATAGAGAGGAAACTTGATATTATTGCAATTCCTACAAGCATATATTCCTCCCTCATAATAATTTTCAGTAGCATCATGAATGAATTCAACAATATAACCAGCACCTAAAGCATTCTTTTCATGATCTACTTGCATAGAAATTTTATTAGTATCCACATAAGCAAAATTCTTCTCATTCGGGATAGTGGGAGTATCATAAGAGACTCGAATATTATAAATTGTTTCCACATTAAAAGAGTAATGTTCAGAAAAAGGGTAATCATAATCATGAAAAGTTTTATAAATATAATCATCACTACTTTTTATAGCATAAGTGTCATCACAATAATCATCATAAATAGGAGGCATGGTATCATCATAATAAATTTCCTCATCTAAACTTGGGAGGCTAAAAATATCGTCTTCATTAAACATAGCATCCCCAAGCTTGGGACAAACACTAATTACAGCAAATATATTCTCAAACATGTCATTCTCATCAAACATAGCATCCCCAAGCTTGGGCCTTTTCATATCATAAGCATAATCACTCTCATCATTAATAGTATGGATAGCACCAATAGTATAGCAATTATCATCATCACAATGAGTAATAGGAGCAACATCATTGGGAGGGGTGCCTTTTTACCCTTGCTTCTCCGTCTTTTCTTTTTCTTCTTCACATCATGTGTGGGTTTAACCCTCTTTTTTGAGCTCCTTATTAATGAGATTGGTTGAATAGAAAGCTCCTCCTCGTTACCTAATTCATCATAAGAAATAATAGGAGGATATTGGGAAGTCTCTTCCCTTTCATTAGTATTATCTTCATCTTCTATTTGCTCTCTTTTCTTTATGTAATTGGCAATATAAGGATTTTCAGTGCAATTCACCACACAATACATACAAATTTCTTCTAGATCAAAATCAAGAACTTTATCAAGGAAAAATTCCGTCATGTCTTTAGTTATACGTTCTATTTCTTCATAACCCAAAAGAAAACTAAGTTCATTATGATGTGCAAGGGAAATCAAGTCATCACAATTTTTGGACACGATACGATCATGAAACAATTTGCATTGGGGATTTAAATGATCACGTTCATTGCAAAGTTCACAAGGATGGCAAAGAAATTTTAAATTTTCAGCACAAGCATCTAGCATTTCTTGCAACCATTTAGTTTCTAAATACTTATGCCTCTTGCAAAATCTATCTTCCCTATTTGGTGTGTACTTGCAAACTCTATGCACTCCACAAATATTGACATGCTTATAAGAGACATTTTCATCATGACTAGTGCAATCATCATTAGTACCATGGATATTCAAAGAGTTCATACTAATAACATTGCAATCATGCTCCTCATTCAAAGATTTAGTGCCAAACACTTTTAGACTTCTTCTTCTAGAACTTGAGCACAATTTTCCTTTCCATCATTCTCATGAAAGATATTAAAAAGATGAAGCGTATGAGGCAAACTAAATTTCATTTTTTTATAGTTTTCTTTTGTAGACTAAACTAGTGATAAAACAAGAAACAAAAAGATTCGATTGCAAGATCTAAAGATATACCTTCAAGCACTCACCTCCCCGGCAACGGCGCCAGAAAAGAGCTTGATGTCTACTACACAACCTTCTTCTTGTAGACGTTGTTGGGCCTCCAAGTGCAGAGGTTTGTAGGACAGTAGCAAATTTCCCTCAAGTGGATGACCTAAGGTTTATCAATCCGTGGGAGGCGTAGGATGAAGATGGTCTCTCTCAAACAACTCTGCAACCAAATAACAAAGAATCTCTTGTGTCCCCAACACACCCAATACATGTCACCCAAGTAGCTATCATTCACCCAAGTATCGGTGGCCATCTTCATCATCCCGGCGCTCTCCATGACGAGGAGGTAGTAATTCACCCTCGGGGATGAGGGTATGTACCAGTAGCTATGTGTTTGATCTCTCTCTCTCTCTCTCTCTCTCTCTCTCTCTCTCTCTCTCTCTCTCTCTCTCGTGTTCTTGATTTGGCACGATCTTGATGTATCGCGAGCTTTGCTATTATAGTTGGATCTTATGATGTTTCTCCCCTCTACTCTCTTGTAATGGATTGAGTTTACCCTTTGAAGTTGTCTTGTCGGATTGAGTCTTTAAGGATTTGAGAACACTTGATGTATGTCTTGTCGTGCTTATCTATGGTAACAATGTTATATTCACGTGATCTACTTGATGTACGTTTTGGTGATCAACTTGCGGGTTCACCTTGTGAACTTATGCATAGGGGTTTGCACATGTTTTCATCTTGACTCTCCGGTAGAAACTTTGGCGCACTCTTTGAAGTACTTTGTGTTGGTTGAATAGATGAATCTGAGATTGTGTGATGCATATCGTATAATCATACCCATGGATACTTGAGGTGACATTGGAGTATCTAGGTGACATTAGGGTTTTGGTTGATTTGTGTCTTAAGGTGTTATTCTAGTACGAACTCTATGATAGATTGAACGGAAAGAATAGCTTCGTGTTATTTTACTACGGACTCTTGAATAGATCGAGCAGAAAGGATAACTTTGAGGTGATTTCGTACCCTACAATAATCTCTTCGTTTGTTCTCCGCTATTAGTGACTTCTCTTCGTTTTTTCTCCGCTATTAGTGACTTTGGAGTGACTCTTTGTTGCATGCTGAGGGATAGTTATATGATCTAATTATGTTATTATTGTTGAGAGAACTTGCGCTAGTGAAAGTATGAACCCTAGGCCTTGTTTCCTAGCATTGCAATACCATTTACGCTCACTTTTACCACTTGTTACCTTGCTGTTTTTATATTTTCAGAATACAAAAACCAATATCTATCATCCATATGCACTTGTATGTCCATCTCTTCGCCGAACTAGTGCACCTATACAATTTACCATTGTATTGGGTGTGTTGGGGACACAAGAGAATCTTTGTTATTTGGTTGCAGGGTTGTTTGAGAGAGACCATCTTCATCCTATGCCTCCCACGGATTGATAAACCTTAGGTCATCCACTTGAGGGAAATTTGCTATTGTCCTACAAACCTCTGCACTTGGAGGCCCAACAACGTCTACAAGAAGAAGGTTGTGTAGTAGACATCACGCACACCCTCCACTGAATATTCTGAGTGCTCATCTTCGACTGCAACTGTTGTTGCGAGAGTCGTCGATGAAGAAGATGACGCCACTTCGCTGGTTTTAACTGCACTGCATCACGATGCTTCACCAGGCCCGTCTGCACCACCAAACATCAACGTCGACCATGCTACTCCAACTTTGTCTCCACCTGGGAATGAGTAGATACTCTATGTCTTCAAACCTTTTTGGTCATTATTGACAAAAGGGGGAGAAGCATATGAGTTGATAGTCTTCAAGCGGGTCCATATGGGTGGTTGCTTAATTTTTGCTAAGTTCTCACAACTCTCATTCTAAAACTTTTGTCTTTTAAGTTGTAATACTTAAACTCGATGGTCGCATGCTACTCTTGCTGTCACTTTGTGATGCAATGATAAATTCCGCATGCTGTCATTCTGCAGACGTCCATTTTCCATTATGCATATCATTATCTTCATTACCTTTTTATATGCATGATGAGTTGTCTTCACACTTTAAAGATGGCCTCCACAAAGCAAAACCTGCCATGTGCATTTGCATTCAAAAGAAAACTATTTATATGCACATCTTCAGGGGGAGCCTCTTTATATGTATGAAGACAATGCTTACAAAACTGAACTTTCACATGCTTTTATCCCCGTTGAAAACTTCAACCAGTTTGTCATTGTCAGCGTTCTGGATATGGGGGTATCCAGCCCTACCTGCCCGCGGCCCACTGCGTGGCTCCATCGACGGCCTGGTACGGCCCAGCTTCAACATCAACAGCTCAAGACCCTCACGAGGGGCCAAGCCTCGCGAGGTGGAGGACACCAAGACCCCCAAGGGGATCGGCCTCCTCAGGATGGCTCCCAAGGGGCGGTGAGTTCTATGCAAGGTATACCTCACGAGGCTTAGCTGACGTGAGCCATGACGACCAAGGCTAGGCGGGCGCAGAGCGCAGGTTTCCTCTTCGGTGCAAAGGAGGCAAGCCACAGGCGCGAAGTCCCGAGGAATCAGCCAAAGGTTTCCATTCCGGTGCAACGAGACTAAGACCACCAGGACGGCAGGACGGAGGTCATCGACGAGCCCACTGCAGCGTCACGACCAGAGGCTTTTTGCAGGCGAAGACTACTTCTGTCAGGATAAGGTGTACTACTTGTCCCCTTTCAAATCCGGCCGTTGTGGGATCCCTTCCCGCCAACATTTGGGAAGAGGACCAAGGCCACTATAAATAGGACTTAGCCACCACCATAGAGGGCAACTGAATCGGATCTGGTTCACACCCCCTCAGCTTTATCGAGCTCAAGAACACCTCACCTCCTGAGGCTAGTTCATCCACTATACTAGTTCATCCCCAGCCCTCCGAGGCAATCCACCAAAACGCTGGAGTAGGGTATTACACCGCAAGGTGGCCCGAACCAGGAGAAACTGATGTGTCTCTTTGTCTCTTCGAGCTTGTCATGCTAGGCTTAGGAGGATCACGAGTAGGTAGGTTGGGTTGGTTGAGATCTCCGCACGCACCCCAGAGTTCGAACCTCTCAAGGTTTTGCGGAACCCGTAATCCGACATTTGGCGTGCCAGGTAGGGGTGCGTCGGAAATCTTCCGCCCCGACCGCCAGGTCGCGCCGCCAGCGCCGATGGCGGGTGCTCATCCGTCAACCCAGCCGACGCGCGCTTCCAAAGAAGTGAGGGGGCTGCGTTGTTTCACCCTCTCCCTGCGGCAGGTGCAGTGGCCTCCCAAGTTTCGACCGGAGATGCCGCCACGCTACAATGGTGCGGCGGATCCGGCCGCCTTCCTCCATGCATACGAGGAGGCAGTCTGGGCGGCCGGCGGAGACGACAAGGTGAAGGCCAACTGGTTCCCCATGGCCCTCGTAGGCGCGCCGCACGCCAGGTTATTCAATCTGTCGACATCCTCTGTGGCCTCCTGGGAGGAGCTGCGCAACTTCTTCCTCGCCAGGGGCGCGGCACTGGCGCGCCCTCATCGTCGCAGCTCTCCTAGGTGGCTCACAGGCACCGCCCTTCGATCGCCGCATCAAGCAGTTCTACCGACAAGTAAGCATTGCCCAGGCGGGCTCAGGGGCTCCCCCGGGCTAGGCAGCGCCCAGGGCCGACCTCACCTTCGGCCTCGAGGATCATCCGGAGGCCACGACGGGAGCAGACGCACTCCCGATGCTTTGCACTCCCACCATCTGCAATGTGGCGGTCACCAGGACCCTCATCGACGGGGGAGCCGGCCTCAACGTGCTCTCCGCGGAGGCATTTAGCCTGCTGCACGTGCCACCCAGCCGGCTCCACCCTCCAAACCTTTCTCCGGGGTCGGCGGCGGCTCCAGCAGCCCCCTGGGGCAGATCCGCCTCCCCGTCACCTTCGGGACCCACGACAACTACCGTGCCGAGCTCGTCGACTTCGACATAGCCCGGATCGACCTGCCATACAACGCCAACTTGGGGTACCCAGCCTTGGCCCAGTTATGGTAGCGACCCACCCCACATACAACCTCATGAAGATGCCTGGCAGCAACGATGTCCTCATGGTTGCGGGGGACACCAAAGATGCTCTATAGGCCCTCAAGCTCGCCTTCAGGTCAGCGGAATCTGCTCTACCTGATGAGAAGGGGGATCCGGAGGCCCCAAAAGCGGCGCCAGCCAAGAAGAAGCAGTTGTTCTCCCAAGACCGAGCTGATACGAAGCAAGTGCTGGTCAGTGAGGAAGGAATGGCCAGCGCCACCTTCACCATAGGGGCTGGCCTCCCTCGGGACCAAGAGGAAGCGTTGTTCAACTTCCTGCGAGCCAACAAGGATGTATTCGCTTGGGAACCCAAACACCTGGCTAGGGTCCCAAGGGGAATAATCGAGCACCACCTGAAGGTATGCCCAAACGTGCGACTAGTGAAGTAGAAGGCACGACGTCAGTCCGCCGAGAAGCAGACCTTCATCGTCCAAGAAACTCGCAAGCTACAAGCAGCAGGGGTCATCAGGGAGGTATGATACCCGAAGAGGCTGGTGAATCCCGTCATCATCCCCAAGAAAGGAGGGAAGGAGCGCACGTGTGTCGACTTCACCAACCTCAACAAGGCCTGCCCGCAAGATCCCTTCCCACTTCCCCGAATTGACTAGATCATGGACTCCACTGCCGAGTGCGACCTATTGTGCTTCTTGGATGCCTTCTCGGGCTACCACCAGATCAGGATGCCGTGCAAGATGTGGAGAAGACAACATTCCTGACCCCCTGCGGGGTGTACTGCTACACCTGCATGCCCTTCGGGTTGCGTAATGCTAGGGCCACCTTCTAGAGACTGATGCATATCGCCCTGGGCTCGCAGCTCGGGAGAAACGCAGAGGCCTATGTTGATGATATAGTGGTGAAGTCTCGGGAGGCCAGGACCCTGATAGCAGATCTGGAGGAGACATTTGCCAGCCTGCGCAAGGTGCATCTTCGGCTCAATCCCGAGAAGTGTGTGTGTTCGAGGTTCCCTCTGGCAAGCTGCTGGGCTTCTTGGTGTCACATAGAGGGATCAAGGCCAATCCAGAGAAGGTCAAGGCGATAGAGGACATGAGCCCGCCACAGACCCTGAAGGAGATGCAGAAGCTGGTGAGCTGCGTAACCTCGCTTGGGCGCTTCATTTCCAAGCTAGGGGAGTGCGCCCTCCCGTTCTTCAAGCTGACGAAAAGAAAGGAGCCGTTCGAGTGGACCCCGGAGGCAGACGCAGCCTTTCAAGACCTCAAAAGATATCTGACCAGCCCGCCAGTGATGGTGGCACCGCGTCCTCTCGAGCCCTTGGTGCTCTACCTGGCAGCCACCCCTCACTCAGCCAGCGCCGCCCTGGTGGCGTTGAGGAAGGAGCGCCCGTCCAAGAAACCTCAGCAGGATGCACAACCATCGAGCAAGACACAGCACCCTCAGGACGATGTGCATGGGGCCTCAACCGACCCGGTGGTCGACATTCCTCCCGAGGCCACGATCCACCCTGCGGCCACCGGGGCTCCTGAGGGCAGACCTTGCCAAGCCATGAAAGACCCGCGCCCTCACGAAGAATAAGACTCCGCTGATGCCTCCCCCCTCATCGAGCACCTATCTACTTCATCAGTGTGGTACTGAGGGAGGCACGGGCGCGCTACCCCATGCCTCAGAAACTCCTGCTCGTGCTCCTGGTTGCCTCCTGAAAACTGCGCCACTACTTTCAAGGCCACCCATCAAGGTTGTTTCGGCATACCCACTGGAGAGGGTGCTCTGGAGCCCGAATGCCGCCGGGCGAGTTGCTGAATGGAACATTGAGCTTCACGCATTCAATCTCGAGTTCAGCACCACCAGGGTCATCAAGGGTGCGGCCCTCACGGACTTCGTGGCCGAGTGGACTGACACTCCCGACCACGGAGTAAGCAAGGACCGCTCCCTCTTGCTAGGAGACGAGGAGCCGGACGGATGGATCATGTACTTTGATGGGGCATTTGCGCGACAAGGCGCAGGAGCAGGGGTCGTCCTCATCTCACCCACCAAGGACAAGCTCTGCTTCCAGTAGGGCGAGAAGGTCTCCAACAACATTGCGGAATTTAAAGGCCTGCTCGCTGGACTCAGGTCCGCAGCACCACTGGGGGTGAAGCGCCTCACCATCAAGGGCGACTCTCAGCTCCTCGTCAACTTCTCCAACAAGGAGTACACGCCTAAGGACGAGCACATGGAGGCATACCTAGAAGAGGTGCGCAAGATGGAGAAGCGGTTCATGGGCATGGAGCTGCAGCACGTGCCGTGCGGAACGAACAAGGAAGCGAACGACATCGCTGTCAGGACCCCAACTCAATGCCACATCGATCTAGCATGTAACACCTCATATCACTTTGCGGCCTCACGCACGGTATCCCCACGGGTGTCGCCTTACCTTTGCCCGGGACCGTTTGCGCATTTTGGCACACGTATATGATGGTGTCGCTAGCATCCATATGATAAAGAGCCCGGGATGACATGGCTAGTCGTAAACCCAAAGTGGCACTAACTTACAGGGACAGGCATCCATGACCCAGCATCGAACGTGTCGGTCATCAACGAATGAGTCCAGGCTGTAGCACTGGGCTAACAGGACTCCGGTGAACCGGGCTGTAGCGGGCTAGCAGGACTCTGGTATTCATCGCGTGACATTTCCCCGAAGGGACAGACACAGGATCGAAGAAGGACACATGCCGGCCTGCCTAAGTGTTCCGGAGCAGTAGCAAGCTACCAGGGCTCAGTGGAAGCACTAGGAGACATTTCCCGGTAAGAGAGGCTACTAAGAATAAACAACTAGGTAGTCAGATCCCACACATAGCAATACACATTACACGTATGCATAACATGCAAGTATGTGCTGTACAACATGGCATCACAGCATAACTCAACAAACATATAGATAAAGGCTCAGAAGAGCCATCACAGCATTATTACAAACAGGGGTCACATGACCCAACAGTCAGAGCAATCAAGCAACAAGCGGAAGCATTACATGTCTGGGTACAGACATCTATAAATGAAAAAGGCTGAACGCCTGACTATCTACAACGTCCGATCAAGATCGTAGCTGAGGTACTAGCTACTAGTCGAAGTCCATGAGAACCCTAGTAAGACCGAAGTCTCCGCTGCAAAAACATAAATAAAGCAACATGAGTACTAAGGTACTCAGCAAGACTTACATCAGAACCTATCATACATGCATTTGTATCAAGAGGTAATGTGGGGTTTAGTTGCAGCAAGCCAGCTTTGACTCTGTGGCTACCTGGTTCTACGACTACCAGAAACTCTTGAGGTGAAACAACGTACACGAGTCCACTAATCACCATTCAATACACTACTATGGATTCATCCTCGTCTCCCCACGAGAAGGCCATCCATAGCACTCACACTTGTCTTGAGCATTTTAGAGTATCCACTTCAAGTTGTCTATGTACCATGTAAGCATCCAAGAAGTCCATAACCGCGGACCCGGCTATTCGAATAGATCATGTTAACCCTGCAGGGGTGTACTTCTTCACACACGCTCTCGCCACTTACCGCCATGTACACGTCATGTATCTCGGCAACCTTCAAGCGGAAGCCTGGCGAGGGTGTCGGCCACGACCTGACTAACCACACATGACTCTAATCCAGGTTTATCGCCTATTCGGGTTCCATCCGCAAGGAGATCCGGCCGGGGTTTCACTCACGGCCCCAAACGATGTGTGCAGGGTTCCCAAGCCCACCTCGCCGGATGGATCTACGCTTGGTACACCGTGCCACTTGTGCCTAGTCTGTCCCAAGCCCACCTGGCCGGGTGCCACTTGGTAGACTACTAACACTACCTACAAACACCAGAAACTAGTTGCGACTCCTGGACAGAGATCAAGTTGGTTAATAAGTCGAGAGGGCTTGGAGCGCCCGGAGCCCAATGTGTGGTAGTATCGAGTCATTGGACAACATACATAGAACTCAGTGCTTAAGGACGGTTCCAGTGAGACAACCCACCATGTACTCCTACATGGCCTCTCACCGCTACCTTTACCAAATCGTGTTCACACACTTAACTCTCGGCACCAGAACATATCGTAACACTCCAATTCATTCCCAATGAACCAGACCTGACACAACTCTAAGCAATAGCAGGCATAGCATGGTAGGAACACATCAGTGGCTTCAATCAACTCCTACACATGCTAGTGGGTTTCAACTATTTACTGTGGCAATGACAGGTCATGCAGAGGAATGGGTTCAACTACCGCAGCACAAAGTAGCAGATGAATCGCTGTTGTTCTAATGCAATAACTGAGAGCAGGAGCGAGAGAGTAGGGTTTTATTGAAATGAACAAGGGGGTTTGCTTGCCTGGTAAATCAACAAGAGAGGCACTGCTTCACAGACAGGTACTCTGGAACGTCTCCGGAGCAGGACCTATCGAGAAGGAACGGTGCCGGCAATCAATACACAATCATATGCAACAATATGATGCATGAACATGGCATGTAGATGTGATGTTGTTGAGCTAATGCAACTAGTGTTCAATTGGTTTGAAGTCCATTTGAACCAAAGGTTCAAATGCATTTCTAAATTAAGTCTCTAATATATGCCATAATGTGTTTTTCCCATATTCAGCATGTATAAGTTGGTTTTTCATGCATGAAACTAGTACGGATGGAAAGATTGCATTTTTCTGATAATTTTTCATATATAAATTATTTTAATCTGAGCTACGGTTGAATTGATATGAATTTTTGAAGTTTAAAACAATTTCTGGAATTTTCTGATTAAATTTAATTCCAGAAATCATATTATAGCGCCAGCATGACGTCGGCACGACATCAGCGGTCAACTGGGCTGGTCCGGGTCAAACCTGACGTGTGGGACCCACACGTCAGTGACAGGGGGGTTAACAGGGGTTAATTTAGTTTAATTAAAAGGTTAGGGGGGGGGGGTCGGGCCCACTGGTCAGCGACCCTGGGGGGTCAAACCCGGTCAACTCGCCGGTGTTTAGTCGCCGGCAGGCCCGAGACGGCGGAACGCCACGGGAATCACCCATAGGGCTCCGTTCGAGGCGTGTTTAGGCTCTTCGAAGAGCTGGCGATGCGGCGCGTCGAGTAGTGCCCTCGGCCGGAGCTGGGGTGGCCGAGAACGACGTCGGCGACCACGTTTACGGCCGCCGGAGTTCGGCTGTGTTCGGGGGCGCGGCTGTAGCGTGCAAATGCGCGAACTAAAAAGCTAGCGGGGCACTACGAGGTGCGGCGAGAGTGCTAGGCGCACTGGCGTGGCCAAAGGGTCGCCGGAGCAACGCCAGCGGCAAGCTCGAGCGGAGGAGAGCTTCGGCCATGGCGGAACTGAGGCCTAGACGGCATAATCGCGAGGAGGAGGAGAGGGGTTCGAAGCAGAGGCTCACGGGGAGGTCGATGGGCTGGTCGGCTTGCTCGGGGAAGGCCGGAGCAGAACAGGGCGGCGAAGACGATCTCGAACGGCCGAGGTTGAAGACGAGGACGGTGGCGACGATGGAGGCCGTCCGGAGGTTCGTGGCTCGACGAGGAGGTGGAGGGGGTTGTGGCGGAGCTCGTGGACTTCACTGAGGGGCGAGGGGACGGCGGGGAGCGCGTAGGTGATGGACTGCGGCGGCGGCAGCGCTTCGGGCGCGGGGAGAGGGAGATGTCCAGGGGAGGAGGGAGAGCGAGAGAGGGGGGAAAAGGACCGGGGCGGCGCGTGGCGTCGTTCGAGGCATCCAGACGAGGAGGGGAGAGGCAGGCAGGCAGGGAGGGAGGTGGCGTGGCCGGGCGCGTGGCCGCGGCCGGCTGTGGCGCGGGCACGCACCTGCTTGGGCGAGGGGGAGAAGACGACAGAGGAGCTGGCGGGCTGGGCCGCCTCCTGGCTGGGCCGGCCTGCTGCTGCTGGGCTGCGCAGGGGAGAGCCCTAGGTAAGCTTCTCCTCTTTATTTTTTTCTGTTTTCTAATTTCTGACATTTGTTTTGATTTAATAAAAATACTAAACCATTTTATTTTATTATGCCAATTTTTGTAGGAGCTAGATATATTATTCCAGAGCTCCTTTATAAATGGCATAATTTTTGGACCATATTTCATATATATAGAAATATATTTCCAATGCAAATATTTATCGAATTAATCCAAATGGCCAAAATAAATATCCATGAGCTCCTAAAAATATTGTTTTGATTTTTCTCTCTGTCCAATATTTTCAGAGAGCAACATGAGCATTTTCTTGGACCCTTTTGGAGAAATTTTATTTGGGTCATTTTCAAAAATGATTCTGAGGGTTCCACCAATCCTCATTTCAAATTTAAATGAAATTTAAATATGATGCACAACTGACTGGCTAGTCTAGGTCATACCAGACTAGGGATGTGACAACTCGCCCCCACTTGAAAAAATCTCGTCCCGAGATTCAGGGGTCGACGGAAAGAAAGCGGGGTACTCCAGTCGAAGACGATCTTCTCGTTCCCAAGTAGCTTCTCTCTCGGAATGATGAGACCACTGAACTTTGAGAAACTTGATGTTCTGACGTCGAGTGACACGCTCTGCTTGATCAAGAATGCGAACCGGGTACTCTCGGTAGGTGAGGTTATCTTGGAGATCAAGCGTTTCGTGGTCCACTCCGCGGATGGGATCCGAGAAGCAACGCCTGAGTTGAGAGACGTGGAAGACATCATGAACTCGAGAAAGATGTGGGGGTAGTTCCAATTGGTAGGCAACCTCTCCTCGTTTAGCGAGAATGCGAAAAGGACCAATGTAACGAGGAGCCAACTTGCCCTTGATACCGAAACGATGGGTACCCTTCAAAGGAGTAACCCGAAGGTAAGCTTGGGCGCCAATTTCATAAGTCATATCCTTATGATGACGATCGTACTGGCTCTTTTGACGAGATTGGGCTGTTTTCAAATTCTCACGAATGATGCGAACTTGCTCTTCTGCCTCCTGGATCATGTCCGGTCCAAAGAATTGTCTTTCACCTGTTTCTGACCAGTTCAAAGGTGTTCGACATCTTCGTCCATAGAGAACCTCAAAAGGAGCTTGTTTGAGGCTGGATTGGTAGCTATTGTTATAAGCAAACTCGGCGAAAGGAAGACATTTCTCCCAATCCATACCGAATGAGATAACGCAAGCTCTGAGCATGTCTTCGAGAATTTGATTGACCCGTTCCACCTGACCACTCGACTGAGGGTGGAAAGCGGTACTGAAGGAAAGATGGGTTCCCATGGCAGTTTGGAAACTCTCCCAGAAATGAGAAGTGAAAAGGCTGCCACGGTCTGAATTGATCTCTAGTGGAACACCATGGAGTGATACTATTCGAGAAATGTATAAGTCAGCAAGCTGACTAGCAGTGATACTCTCTCGAACAGGAAGGAAGTGAGCCACTTTAGAAAGACGATCAACGACTACGAAGATAGCGTTATTCCCTCTCTTGGTCCTGGGAAAGCCGGTGATGAAGTCCATACCAACTTTATCCCATTTCCATTCAGGAATAGCTAAAGGCTGAAGGGTGCCAGCAGGCCTTTGATGCTCTGCCTTAACGCGACGACAAACGTCACAGTTAGCAATGAACTCAGCGATTTCTCTCTTCATCCTAGTCCACCAGAACTTCTGGCGTAGGTCCTGATACATCTTAGTACTACCGGGATGAATTGTGAGAGGAGATTCATGCGCCTCCTTAAGAATCAATTGTCGAAGATGTTGCTTCTTGGGAACCACCAAGCGATTCTCAAAGAAAACAACACCACGATCATCCATAGAGAAACATCCACCAACTCCCTTCTTAATGTTTCTCTTGATCCGGGAAATTCCTGTGTCTTGCTTTTGAGTTGCGATAATCTGATCCTTAAGATCAGGTTTCGCCACCAGGGTAGAAAGGAATCCGTGAGGAGCAATGTGAAGATTAAGCTTATAGAATTCCTCATGGAGAAGTGGTTGGCCTTGCTGCAACATGAGATTGTTGCAATAGGATTTACGGCTTAGAGCATCAGCCATGACATTGGCTTTGCCTGGGGTGTAGGTAATCCCTAGATCATAATATGTGATTAACTCCAACCAACGTCTTTGCCTAAGGTTCAGATCTGGTTGGGTGAAGATATACTTGAGACTCTGGTGATCGGTGTAGATCTCGCAACGTTTACCAAGAAGGTAATGTCGCCAGGTCTTGAGTGCATAGACTACGGCTGCAAGCTCTAGATCATGTGTAGGATAATTCTCCTCATGTGGATGCAACTGTCGAGATGCATAGGCAATCACATGACGATCCTGCATAAGAATGCAACCTAGTCCTTGTCGTGAGGCGTCGCAGTAGATAATAAAGTCTTTAGTGAAATCCGGTGGCACAAGTATGGGAGCAGAAGTCAGGCGTCTTTTCAGTTCCTGAAAACTGTACTCACACTGTGGGGACCACTCAAACTTTTTATCTTTCTTGGGAAGTTCCGTGAGGGGTTTGGCTACTTTGGAGAAATTTTCAACAAAGCAGCGACAATAGCTGGCTAGACCAAGGAAACTCCTAACTTGTTTAACGGTCTCAGGTGGAGTCCAATCGAGAACGGCTTGAACTCTCTCGGGATTGACAGCAATGCCCTTACCAGAGATTACGTGGCCTAGGTAGGTCACTTCTGGCAACCAAAATTCACACTTGGAGAACTTGGCATAAAGGCGGTGCTCTCTGAGTTTTTCTAACACAAGTCTAAGATGTTCGGCATGCTCTTCCTCGTTCTTCGAGTAGATAAGAATATCGTCGAGGTAAACCACGACGAACTTATCTAAGTACTCCATGAAGATCGAGTTCATCAGGCGGGAGAATGTGGCTGGGGCGTTGGTTAGGCCGAAGGACATGACTGTGTACTCATACTGACCATAACGAGTGACAAAAGCTGTCTTGGGAATGTCCCCGTTTCTGATCTTGATTTGATGGTAGCCTAACCTTAAATCCATCTTGGAAAAGACTGAGGATCCAGCGAGCTGATCATACAGGTCGTTGATCCTGGGGAGCGGATACTTGTTCTTTATCGTGACCAAATTAACGGGACGATAATCAACGACCATCCGGTCCGTACCGTCTTTCTTCTTGACAAAGAGGACGGGACAAGCCCAAGGAGAAGAACTAGGACGGATGAAACCCTTTTGCAAGGACTCATCAAGTTGTTTCTTAAGCTCGGCTAGTTCTAAGGGTGCCATCTTGTAGGGTCTCCTAGAGATTGGAGCAGTTCCTGGGATAAGATCTATGACGAACTCTACATCTCTGTCAGGCGGAACACCTGGCAGTTCCTCTGGAAAGACATCCGGAAAGTCACGGACTACCGGGATATCTTCAAGGTCTGGAAGAGGGCTGGCATTAAGGGAATAGAGCTGACGCTTTGCAACTCTAGTGGAGACAATGGCTCTCTTACCAGATGGGTGTGTGAGCTGAACAGACCTGGTGAAACAATCAATCTTGGCATGATGAGCTGTCATCCAGTCCATACCCAAGATGATGTTAATATCCGAAGACTTGAGAGATATCAAGGAAGCAAGGAATGCAAGTCTGTCCACAAGGATTTCATTGCCATAACTTATCCTAGAAGTTTGCCATTTGGATCCAGGAGTTTGAATAAGTAGTGGAGAGGGCATATCACAAAATGACATGTCGTGCAAGCGGGCATAGCTTTCAGAAATGAAGGAATGAGACGCTCCAGTATCGAACAAAACCGATGCCGGATGACAGTTGACAAGGAGTGTACCAAGAACGACATCTGGATCATCATGAGCGGCTTTAGCTGAGACGTGATGCACACGTCCATGTTCAGTGGGAGCTGACTTGGCACTGATCATCTTGCGTGATGGCTTACCACGGCCATTAGACTTCTCGGGCTGGGGTGGAGCAACTCTGGTCTGAGTGCAGATACGGGCAATGTGGCCTGGCTCTCCGCACTTGTAACAAATCTTGGAGGTAGGATGTGGACCTGCATTGGAAGGCGGTCCACCAATAGGCCTGGGTGGAGCATACTGCTGAACTTGATGAGGTGCCACATAAGATGGCCTCGATACATATTTGGGTGGAAGAGCGGAGTTTGGAACCCAAATCCGGCGCTTCTGAGAGCTAGAACCGGAGGAAGATCCCAAAGCACGAGTGTGCTTACGAGACTCCTCGTAAGTGAGTTGAGCTGTCTCTGCATTAATGGCCTTGTTCACAAGGGCTTGGAATGTATCACAATGATGCAGGTGGAGATCACGACGCAACTTGGGGTTGAGACCCTTCCGGAACCTAGCCTGCTTCTTGGCGTCCGTGGACACTTCTTCTGTGGCATAGCGGGCAAGGTTCTCGAACTCTCTGCTATAAGCATCAACAGCCATCTTATTCTGGGTGAGACTACAGAACTCTTCTCTCTTGCGATCAAGGAGGGCCTAGGGAATGTGATGCTCACGAAAAGCCTCAGTGAAAACCTTCCAGGTAGGAATCTGGCCAGCTGGAAGCAAAGTCTCATAGTTCTGCCACCAAAGACTAGTAGGACCTTCCAGGTGGTGTGCAGCATAGGTGACCTTGTCACTTTCGGCTACGCTCGCGGAATGCAGCTTATGAGTGATGCTACGGAGCCAGTCATCTGCATCGAGTGGCTCGATGGAATGATGAAAGGTAGGTGGGTGCAAGCGAATGAAGTCATGAATGGTCACAGACTTATTGGACTGATGTGCGGTGTTCTCCTCGATACGTGCCAACAAGCGGTTGGACTCACGCTTGTTCCTCTCCATCTCTAGCATGAACTCTGTCAACGAAGGCTGGTCGGGAGGATCCTCATCCCTACCATCTCCGTGGTTCTGGCTACGAGTAACGGAACTTCGCTTAGCTGATGACATCCTGAGAAACGAACCAAGGACGGAATCAGCATCAACTATGGACTATAGAACGTAGGACAAGGAATTAGTATCTCTCGAACTCCTAGGGAAATTTCGGCAGCATAACGGCAGTAAACTGCTCAGAATGAGACATCCTACTAAAAATGGGGTGGTAACATACTCATCAACATTACTCAAGGTTCTGAGATCATACTAAACAGACTACACCGGAAATACTCAAAACTAGGGTATGACTCTGATCAACCAATCCTATGGGACTATGGAATAGTAACACGTGATCCTGATAGACGGAAGAGAAGCCTAGTTCCTTAACCCCGTAGGAAAGATAGGACGACTCAGATCAGAAGGCCATGAGGTAAAGGAGTAAAAAAAAGCCTTACGTTCCAACCCACAATCAATTCCCTTACATAACTAAAGAATTTCTAGACTCAACTTCGACCGGTTTGGCTTGGTAATCCTACATGCAGTCAGGCTCTGATACCAGCGCTGTCAGGACCCCAACTCAATGCCACATCGATCTAGCATGTAACACCTCATATCACTTTGCGGCCTCACGCACGGTATCCCCACGGGTGTCGCCTTACCTTTGCCCGGGACCGTTTGCGCATTTTGGCACACGTATATGATGGTGTCGCTAGCATCCATATGATAAAGAGCCCGGGCTGACATGGCTAGTCGTAAACCCAAAGTGGCACTAACTTACAGCGACAGGCATCCATGACCCAGCATCGAACGTGTCGGTCATCAACGAATGAATCCAGGCTGTAGCACTGGGCTAACAGGACTCCGGTGAACCGGGCTGTAGCGGGCTAGCAGGACTCTGGTATTCATCGCGTGACATTTCCCCGAAGGGACAGACACAGGATCGAAGAAGGACACATGCCGGCCTGCCTAAGTGTTCCGGAGCAGTAGCAAGCTACCAGGGCTCAGTGGAAGCACTAGGAGACATTTCCCGGTAAGAGAGGCTACTAAGAATAAACAACTAGGTAGTCAGATCCCACACATAGCAATACACATTACACGTACGCATAACATGCAAGTATGTGCTGTACAACATGGCATCACAGCATAACTCAACAAACATATAGATAAAGGCTCAGAAGAGCCATCACAGCATTATTACAAACAGGGGTCACATGACCCAACAGTCAGAGCAATCAAGCAACAAGCGGAAGCATTACATGTCTGGGTACAGACATCTATAAATGAAAAAGGCTGAACGCCTGACTATCTACAACGTCCGATCAAGATCGTAGTTGAGGTACTAGCTACTAGTCGAAGTCCATGAGAACCCTAGTAAGACCGAAGTCTCCGCTGCAAAAACATAAATAAAGCAACATGAGTACTAAGGTACTCAGCAAGACTTACATCAGAACCTATCATACATGCATTTGTATCAAGAGGTAATGTGGGGTTTAGTTGCAGCAAGCCAGCTTTGACTCTGTGGCTACCTGGTTCTACGACTACCAGAAACTCTTGAGGTGAAACAACGTACACGAGTCCACTAATCACCATTCAATACACTACTATGGATTCATCCTCGTCTCCCCACGAGAAGGCCATCCATAGCACTCACACTTGTCTTGAGCATTTTAGAGTATCCACTTCAAGTTGTCTATGTACCATGTAAGCATCCAAGAAGTCCATAACCGCGGACCCGGCTATTCGAATAGATCATGTTAACCCTGCAGGGGTGTACTTCTTCACACACGCTCTCGCCACTTACCGCCATGTACACGTCATGTATCTCGGCAACCTTCAAGCGGAAGCCTGGCGAGGGTGTCGGCCACGACCTGACTAACCACACATGACTCTAATCCAGGTTTATCGCCTATTCGGGTTCCATCCGCAAGGAGATCCGGCCGGGGTTTCACTCACGGCCCCAAACGATGTGTGCAGGGTTCCCAAGCCCACCTCGCCGGATGGATCTACGCTTGGTACACCGTGCCACTTGTGCCTAGTCTGTCCCAAGCCCACCTGGCCGGGTGCCACTTGGTAGACTACTAACACTACCTACAAACACCAGAAACTAGTTGCGACTCCTGGACAGAGATCAAGTTGGTTAATAAGTCGAGAGGGCTTGGAGCGCCCGGAGCCCAATGTGTGGTAGTATCGAGTCATTGGACAACATACATAGAACTCAGTGCTTAAGGACGGTTCCAGTGAGACAACCCACCATGTACTCCTACATGGCCTCTCACCGCTACCTTTACCAAATCGTGTTCACACACTTAACTCTCGGCACCAGAACATATCGTAACACTCCAATTCATTCCCAATGAACCAGACCTGACACAACTCTAAGCAATAGCAGGCATAGCATGGTAGGAACACATCAGTGGCTTCAATCAACTCCTACACATGCTAGTGGGTTTCAACTATTTACTGTGGCAATGACAGGTCATGCAGAGGAATGGGTTCAACTACCGCAGCACAAAGTAGCAGATGAATCGCTGTTGTTCTAATGCAATAACTGAGAGCAGGAGCGAGAGAGTAGGGTTTTATTGAAATGAACAAGGGGGTTTGCTTGCCTGGTAAATCAACAAGAGAGGCACTGCTTCACAGACAGGTACTTTGGAACGTCTCCGGAGCAGGACCTATCGAGAAGGAACGGTGCCGGCAATCAATACACAATCATATGCAACAATATGATGCATGAACATGGCATGTAGATGTGATGCTGTTGAGCTAATGCAACTAGTGTTCAATTGGTTTGAAGTCCATTTGAACCAAAGGTTCAAATGCATTTCTAAATTAAGTCTCTAATATATGCCATAATGTGTTTTTCCCATATTCAGCATGTATAAGTTGGTTGTTCATGCATGAAACTAGTACAGATGGAAAGATTGCATTTTTCTGATAATTTTTCATATATAAATTATTTTAATCTGAGATACGGTTGAATTGATATGAATTTTTGAAGTTTAAAACAATTTCTGGAATTTTCTGATTAAATTTAATTCCAGAAATCATATTATAGCGCCAGCATGACATCAGCACGATGTCAGCGGTCAACTGGGCTGGTCTGGGTCAAACCTGACGTGTGGGACCCACACGTCAGTGACAGGGGGGTTAACAGGGGTTAATTTAGTTTAATTAAAAGGTTAGAGGGGGGGTCGGGCCCACTGGTCAGCGACCCTGGGGGGTCAAACCCGGTCAACTCGCCGGTGTTTAGCCGCCGGCGAGGCCCGAGACGGCGGAACGCCGCGGGAATCACCCACAGGGCTCCGTTCGAGGCGTGTTTAGGCTCTTCGAAGAGCTGGCGATGCGGCGCGTCGAGTAGTGCCCTCGGCCGGAGCTGGGGTGGCCGAGAACGACGTCGGCGACCACGTTTGCGGCCGCCGGAGTTCGGCTGTGTTCGGGGGCGCGGCTGCAGCGTGCAAATGCGCGAACTAAAAAGCTAGCGGGGCACTACGAGGTGCGGCGAGAGTGCTAGGCGCACTGGCGTGGCCAAAGGGTCGCCGGAGCAACGCCAGCGACAAGCTCGAGCGGAGGCAAGCTTCGGCCATGGCGGAACTGAGGCCTAGATGGCGTAATCGCGAGGAGGAGGAGAGGGGTTCGAAGCAGAGGCTCACGGGGAGGTCGATGGGCTGGTCGGCTTGCTCGGGGAGGCCGAGGTTGAAGACGAGGACGGTGGCGACGATGGAGGCCGTCCGGAGGTTCGTGGCTCGACGAGGAGGTGGAGGGGGTTGTGGCGGAGCTCGTGGACTTCACTGAGGGGCGAGGGGACGGCGGGGAGCGCGTCGGTGATGGACTGCGGCGGCGGCAGCGCTTCGGGCGCGGGGAGAGGGAGATGTCCAGGGGAGGAGGGAGAGCGAGAGAGAGGGGAAAAGGACCGGGGCGGCGCGTGGCGTCGTTCCAGGCATCCAGACGAGGAGGGGAGAGGCAGGCAGGCAGGGAGGGAGGTGGCGTGGCCGGGCGCGTGGCCGCGGCCGGCTGTGGCGCGGGCACGCACCTGCTTGGGCGAGGGGGAGAAGACGACAGAGGAGCTGGCGGGCTGGGCCGCCTCCTGGCTGGGCCGGCCTGCTGCTGCTGGGCTGCGCAGGGGAGAGCCCCAGGTAAGCTTCTCCTCTTTATTTTTTTTCTGTTTTCTAATTTCTGACATTTGTTTTGATTTAATAAAAATACTAAACCATTTTATTTTATTATGCCAATTTTTGTAGGAGCTAGATATATTATTCCAGAGCTCCTTTATAAATGGCATAATTTTTGGACCATATTTCATATATATAGAAATATATTTCCAATGCAAATATTTATCGAATTAATCCAAATGGCCAAAATAAATATCCATGAGCTCCTAAAAATATTGTTTTGATTTTTATCTCTGTCCAATATTTTCAGAGAGCAACATGAGCATTTTCTTGGACCCTTTTGGAGAAATTTTATTTGGGTCATTTTCAAAAATGATTCTGGGGGTTCCACCAATCCTCATTTCAAATTTAAATGAAATTTAAATATGATGCACCACTGACTGGCTAGTCTAGGTCATACCAGACTAGGGATGTGACAATCGCCAAGAGAGCCTCCCGGAGGCTCCCTCAGGAGCCGGGGGTGTTTGAGGAGCGGCTCTTCAAGCCGTCTGCGACTCCCCACGCCACAACTCTAGCACCGCCTCAGGAGGACTTGCCTCAGGCACCTAAGACAGGCGCCCCAGCCTGTGGCCACCCCTTAGGGGCCCGCCTACTGCTTACGCTCGAGCCTCGGGAGGGGTCCTGGACCGAAGAGTTCAAGGCGTACCTACTTCAAGGGACCTTGCCAGAGAAGGAGGAGGACGCCGAGCGCGTGGCCCGTCAAGCCACCGCGTACTGCATCTAGGATGGTGAGTTATATCGCAAGAGGCTCAATGACGTTTCACTGCGGTGCATCTCCAGGGAACAGGGGCTCGAGCTGCTAGCGGACATACATGGTGGGGACTACGGGCATCATTCCTCGTCACGCACTCTGGTGGGCAAGGCGTTCCGCAGCGGCTTCTACTGGCCCACCGCGCTCAACGATGCCGCAGAGCTGGTGCACTCTTGTGAGGCATGCCAGTTCCATGCCAAGCAAATCCACCAGCCCGCGCAGGGCCTCCAGACAATCCCGCTCACATGGCCGTTCGCGGTCTGGGAGCTGGACATCTTGGGACCGTTCCCTCGAGCACCAGGGGACTACTGATACCTCTACGTCGTCATCGACAAGTTCACCAAGTGGGCGGAGGTAGAAGCCGTGTGCACCATCCCAGCTGGATCGGCTATCAAGTTCATCAAGGGAATCGTGAGCCGGTTTGGGGTCCCTAACCGCATCATCACCGACAACAGCTCGCAGTTCACCAGCAACCTTTTCAAAACATATTATGCTAACCTTGGAACGCAGAAATGCTATGCCTCAGTTGCGCACCCATGGAGCAATGGCCAAGCCGAGCGGGCCAATGCAGAAGTCCTGAGGGGCCTCAAGATCAGGACCTTCAAGAAGAAGCTCGAGGCCTACGGTAGGGGTTGGCACGACGAGCTGCAGTCCATGTTGTGGTCCATCCGCACCACCGCGACCAAGCCAACAGGAGAGACGCCGTTCTTCCTCGTCTACGGAGCAGAAGTGGTTCTCCCTCACGAGGTCAAGCATCGCTCCACGCGGGTCCTGGCATTCGATGAGGCGCGCCAGGACGCCACGCGGGGGATGGATCTCGTGCTGGGGGAGGAATGCCGCCATCAAGCCTCGCTTCGAGCGACGAGGTACCAGCAGGCGCTCACTACTAGGAGAATGCTTATAGATAGAAGTTTACCAGTAGCGCCTGTTTATGACCCCACGCTACTAGTATTTAGCAGTAGCGCTGGGCAGAAAACACGCTACTACTAATATATAACAGCAGCGTTTGTTTGCTTGGGCCGCGCTACTGTTACATGGGACGCAGGGCAAAAGCAGTAGCCCACTTAGCTGTAGCGTTTGTTTTGAACGGGCGCTACAGCTGGTGGGCTTAGCAGTAGCGTCAGCCTCTAAGCAGCGCTACTACTAGAGCAAAAGAAAACCGGCCCGAGCGCCCCCGCACCCCCTCACTCTCACAATCGATCCCCTCCGCCCGACGACGCCGCCGCGGTTAGGGTTCGTCCCCGGCCGCCTCACTCCCGTCGACGGTGCCGTGCGCCGCCACCACGCGCGGTCGCCTCTCGCCTCCTCCGACGCTCCAGCCCAGTAAGTCCCCCTCAATCTTCTCCTCCCTGCGCGCGCCACACTAGCTAGGCTCCAATCGATTTTCTGCGATGGCTCGCCATGTTTTGGGATTTAGGGATTGCATGGTGGCTCCGCGCTTCAATGCGACATGCTCCTCGCATGATTGGGGAGAGAGTAGAGAGAGGGGTTAGGTGAGAGAAGTAGAGGCTTTTTGTTGCTCACTGAAACATAGGAGAGAGTAGAGAGAAGTAGCTAGAGAAGTAGAGGCTTTTAGCACATATAATTGAAACTTGGGTTTCAATTCTTGGCTGCTGCCCCTCGAGGAGTGGTGGCGGCGGCGGTGCCTAGTGTTCTAGGGTTTAGAGAGGGGGCGTCCATGTCTTGCCTTTTCCGGAGAGGAGCCACGAGCGGCATCGGTTGCCGTGTGCCGTTTCGTGTAGATGATAGGCTTCTGCAATGGGAATGATTATCCATCGTCTGTGGTTGCGTGAACGCCTCCACACGCTCAAGTTTGTCGATGGTGGTCATAGGCTCCCCTTCTGAAATGGTTCCATGGGAGCTTTCGAGATACGCTCCTAGAGCCCTGGTGTCGTCTAGGGCGTGATTTCGCGGTCCACAATTGAGCGGGCAAACCGCATCTTCCAGGGCTGGCGCGCTCGTCCTGAAGATGGTGTGCTGGCGGGAGCTAGCAGCTAAGCTAGCTAACGTGATCGGCCGAGGATGAGAGCATCCCATCATATCACGTTGTCACGATACGTGACTATTGCTTCCGACATTTAGGATCATTGATGTAGTACTTGTAACTACTTGTCATTCCTTCGCTGGAACAACCATAGTGCTCGACCGTAGAATCGTGAGCATTTTTTTAGCTCTGATATGACAGCAACGGTTGAGGGTTTCAATTATTAGCTACTGCCACTAGCTTCTTTGTTGATGCATATAAAGATATGACCAAGAAGCCCTCACTGTTATGTGGTTTCATGGAAAAATCAATGCTTGATTCGATACTCTTTCAGGTTGAAGAGAGTATCTGTATGTGGTGATGCTCAAATTGCCAAGTTGTTATGATGCTGTTAGTGAGCCCATTTTTGGTAAATTTCAAAAAAAAGAAAACACAAATAGACAGAGAGTTGTATCTGATTGAAAAGGGGGGTGTTTGCCTTTTATAGTTTTAATTATTGTGCATCTGACGCCAAAGGTGGAATGGATGTTTACTTATTGTGTTCTGGAAGATTCTAAGCTAGTTCAACTTTTGGATGTGGGAATAGATAAAGTGTTCCCCTGGACTGAACTTTATGTTTACTTTTTAGTTGTTATTTTGCTTGCCATGTGAACTCTAGCTATGAAAACTTTATGTTTACTTTTTGGATCGTTAATCCTTTAATCATATTGCTTTAGGGAAATGGCGCCGCCACCACCACCACCACCATGTCGACGGTGCAAGTCAAGGTGCGCCAGCAGCCTTGCAACTGGCACGCTGTTTGGCATCTACTTCGAGTCTAGTTTTCTTCATGTGGCGGTAATAAATTATATGAAACTAGCAACTACTATTTTGTTTTTAGTGTTATTGGCATTAATGCATCGTGTATATATCATTTTGCTTTTTGTACACAGATTGTCCCATGCAATGTGAGGTCAGAATTCAACAATCTGACTGGAGACTCTATGACCTTTGAGGCTCCTGGGGGCCCCTACACTATGGAGATCGAGAAAGGATGAAATATGACGCTGGTGGGAGGAGATGGATGGGTCCGTTTCATCGACAACATGCGTATCACCAGTGGTGAGTTGATCAGCTTCCCCTTCAGAGCTGAAAGACCCAAGATGGCCGTGATTTATGTCAACAAAGCAGAAGATTATGAGGATGATGAGGATGATGATGACCACTTGGTGATGTCATCATAGCTCAAAGAATGAAGTTGAGCGAGGAGGAGGTGTGCAACCTATGGGACATCATTCCGCCATGTGCTGACTTCGTCGGGGTGCCATTCGTGACCCGCCTAACAAGTACCATGGTTGATCGGCATACCATGGTATGTTGCATTTACTGTAGTTTTTAGAGTAATTTGATGATATGCTTTATTGTTATACTTAGTGTAGAGTCCGATGATATATATGCTTAGTGAATCTTATATGCTTTATTGTTATACTTAGTGTAGAGTCCGATGATATATATGCTTAGTCAATCTTATATGCTTAGTGAATCTTATATGCTTTATTGTTATACTTAGTGTAGAGTCCGATGATATATATGCTTAGTGAATCTTATATGCTTAGTGAATCTTATGTGCTTAGTGAATATTATATGCTTTATTGTTATACTTAGTGTAGAGTCCGATGATATATATGCTTAGTGAATCTTATATGCTTAGTGAGTATTATATGCTTTATTGTTATACTTAGTGTATAGTCCGATGATATATATAATTAGTGTAGAGTCCGATGATATATATGCTTAGTGAATTTTATATGCTTAGTGAATCTTATGTGCTTAGTGAATATTATATGCTTTATAGTTATACTTAGTGTAGAGTCTGATGATATATATGCTTAGTGAATCTTATATGCTTAGTGAATCTTATATGCTTTATTGTTATACTTAGTGTAGAGTCCGATGATATATATACTTAGTGTAGAGTCCGATGATATATATGCTTCGTGTAGAATGTGTGAGGCTACTTATTAATTGATATGTTTTTCTTATTTAGAAATTGCCAAAGAGCCTATCTGAGAGTTGTGGTATCAAGCCTGATGAAGAAGGCTCTGCTGGAATACACCTTACCACAAGGGGCTCCGTCACCACTTGTGTGTACGGCGTGGACACGGACGGTCGCACACACTTCAACTCGGTTGGGTGGAAGAGCTTCCTCGTCGGCAAGAATCTTCATGTTGGACAGGCAATCCTAATTACTATCAGGAACACCCACCGCCCAGGCTTGAGGATGATGGTCGTCATCGACATCATCTAGAACCACATATGCATGCGTGTGGCTGTTGAACCATATATATGCTAGTATGACTACCTAGTAGACTTATCAACTATGATCTATCCATGCATTGTTGACTACTATATGAGTTTGTGAGATTGTGTGGTTATATTAAATGTGGTACTGTCGTTAATGTTTGTGAGATGGTTCTGTGAACTTAGTTTATTTGCACTAGACTTGTCTTGATTTACATGAATATTGCACCTGACTACTTTTTTTATTTCTATTTGCCTAGTTGTAGCGTGGGGATAAAATAG
Organism: Triticum dicoccoides; assembly: GCF_002162155.2. NCBI lineage: Eukaryota > Viridiplantae > Streptophyta > Magnoliopsida > Poales > Poaceae > Triticum > Triticum dicoccoides. The sequence goes on along the minus strand of NC_041385.1, from coordinate 380,859,167 downwards.
GGCGCTACTACTACATGATGATAGTAGTAGCGTTGGTGGAGAAAGCGGCGCTACTAATAAGTATTTTAGCTGCAACGCTTGTTTAGAAACGCGCTACTGTTAAATAATAGTTGTAGCGCCCTAGCAGTAGCGCGGGTGCCCGCGCTACTGGTATGTAAAAAACCAGCGCCAATAGTAAGCTTTTCTCTAGTAGTGGCTGCGACAGTACCACTGCCGCAGCATCCGCCCCAGGACGTTAGAGGTGGGCAACCTCGTCCTGAGGCGGGTGCTCTCCAGGGAAGGGCTCTCCCATGTGGGAGGGCCCGTTTAGGATTGCCCGTGTCTCCAGGCCTGGCGCCGCGCGCCTGGAGACACAGGACGGGGTCCCCATCAGAACGCCTGGAACATCCAGCACCTCTGGAAGTTCTACCCCTGAAGAAAGGCTCCGGCCTGTGAATCAAGGCTCCGGCCTATGAAGGTCTCCGCTCGTGACACTCTCACGTAATAATGAGTGGGGTTGTACGCGTCCCGGAGACTCCTGAGAGTCGCCCTGGGGCCTCATGGGGGCTCCCTCCCACGTCTTAGTGGCAGCACTTAGCTCCGCGCTGGTGAGAAGTGTAACATCCCAAAATTCTAAATTTTGGAATGTTATAAACAAATAGATAGATTTGATTGATTTCTTGATTGACTGACTGAAAGTGAGTGAATTCGAAACTTTTTGAAAGTTAAATGAGAGGGAATAAAAGGACTTTCCCAAACTTTCATATTGGTTTTCTGATCTTCGTGAATTCAAATTCTTTTCATCACAAAACCCCGGAGAGAAGATGACATGACTTCTTCCATTTATTTAAATGACAAGGGGTGTTGAGAATATTTGAATTTCATTTGGAAATATCCCAATTCTGAAACTTTATGCGACTCAATGATTTTCACGAGAGAAGATAAAATGACTTCTTCAAATTATATGAAATATGAGTTGGGAGTTTCAAAGAATTAAATTCAAAGCCCCTTTGAATTTATTTTAAATTTGGAATAGATCATCATGCATATTTTATTTTCTTGCATTTTGGTCGATCCTAGAAATTTCACGCAACTCAAGGACCCTTGGAGAGAGTTGGAGATTTCGTTATTTTCATATTTGAGAGTTTTCTCGAATTGAAAAGAGGATCATTTGATTTATTTATTTCATCTTCAATTATTTTCCGTTATCAAAAATATAAGAGAGGGAATAATATGACTTTCCCAAATTTAGGAAAATGAAGATTTAATAAATAGATCAAATTTTGTTTGCCGGAGTTTTATTTGCATTTTATTCGGATAGGGAAAATGCGCGTTTTTGAAAATTTTATTTTAGGTCCGGAGAAAAGTTCATTTTGTTCGGCTCATTTTTAGGAGTCGGGGAAAATTTACTTTATTAAATTTTGGAGTTCGTTTAGATTTTCTTTTATTTATTTTTCTGCGCGCGAGACCGTTTAAAAAAAAATCTGCAGCGCCTTGGGCCAAAGGCCCAAGCCACTAGCCGCCGGCCGGCCAAGAGGCCATAGCGCGCGTGCACCAGGGAGCCGCCGCTTCTTTCTTTCCTAGTCTTAGTAGGACTCTTGTCCTATGTTCGTTTATTCCGTATCTATTTCTAGATCTTTTCCTTTTGTTTCCTAATCCTAGTCTATTTCTTGTCCCCTACCCCAAGCAAAACCCTCCCCTCCCCAATATAAATACCCAAGCACCCCCCCTCTAAACACATCAAACCAACACCTCTCCTCTCCTCTCCGCCGCCCCACGCCGCGCCGCCACACCCACGCCGCGCCGCCGCACCACCCAAGCCGCGCCTCACCCCGCGCCTCTCACCCGCGCCGCCGCCCTTGTGCATCGCCGCCGCGCCCAACGCCGCCCAACCCCGCGCCCTAGTGCCGCCACCGCCACCATGCGTCACCGCGCCGCCGCCGCCCTGCGTCAACGCCGCCGTCGCCGCCGTTCGCCGGAGGTACCGCGCCGCGTCTCTTCTTTCCCTCGGTTCGGTTTTTCTTATAAACCGTTCCGATTCTTTTCTTCTCTACCGATTCGTTTTCTTTCCGATTTTTCGCTAAACCGTTCCGGTGTTCTAGATCGGTTTTTCGTTTCGATCTCTTTTCCGAAAAACCCTAGATTGGTTTTCGTTCTTCTTTCGGACCGTTCGTCTCAACGAACGTGATCACCGATTATTTCCCGGTTAACGACGTCTGTTCGTATAACCGTTCTTCTTTTTCTTCTCGTCGGATTTATTCCGCGATCGCGATCTCAGATCCGATCTTCGTTCTAGTTTATCTTCTCGCTCGTTCAACGGAATCAGGTGATTCAAGCGCCTGGAGTTTCATCTCGAAACCGCCGTTTCGTCTAATCAACTTGAACAAGCTTTTGCTACAGTAAAATTTTGACCTAGATTCAACTTGCTAGAACCGAGTTGTTTTCTTCCGCCGTTTGTTTTTCGTCGTTTGTTCGGCTCGTTCTTTCTTTGCAACCGGAGTTCTTAAGTTGAACTTTCTGGTTCGTTCTCTTGTTCGATTTTTCCCTGTGCATTAGATGAGTACTTATTGTGTGGTTACTATTGCTTGCCTACGATAGATTGACCGGAGTATGACGATTAGATCTATCAAGAGTTTTGAGTGCGAATCATCTTCATCAACATTGCAGGCAAGTAACACTTGATCATATCTTTCCTACTACCCAGTTTTATTGCATTAGATCAAACCCTCAAACACTTGCATTGTTAGGATCTAATTAAATTGTGGGTTGGGAAGTAGAATTGAGGTAGTACCTATTACCTGTTACTTATGAAACCTTGGGAGTTACTTCTACGTTTGCTTATTATGCTATGCTATGCTAGTAGACGTGGATTAAGTGAGTGATATCCATGACAGATGTGAGATTGATAATTTTAATGGTTTATCTAAGGTGGCAACTTAAACACACATCTGGGTGGATTGAGGCACCTGATGTCTATCAGGACTTGCCTGTTTTTATTTTGGACCGCCACCCAGGCTCAAAGGGATCATAAGATTTTTCATGCTAGAAACTTCCGTGTGCAGCCACATGCTACTATGGGCTCTAGCATAGTTGACTAAGTTGTGCGAACTCTTACGGGGTAGACTAGCAGATGTAGGGGATGTAGGTGTACCGGTTTACCCCACATGTAAGGTGCTAGCGCTTCTGAAAGACTATGTCTCGGTCATCCGCCTTCTCAAACACCCTGTAGTGCGAGAAACCAAACGGAGGCGATCGAGTCTTGTGGGAAAAGTGCGCAAACCTCTGCAGAGTAACAAACTAATCATGATTAGCCGTGTCCCCGGTTATGGACATTTTGAGTATCTAGTTCTTGGATTATCCTGTTGATCTCAACACGTTATTTATTATAATTTGTTTGGGTTTAATGAGTACTTTTAATTGGGATTGAGGATGCTGTCAACCATTCTCAATGTTTAACAACCACCATGATAGTTAAATAAATTTTATTCCTTTGAAGTAGGGAAAAATTGGCTTTTCGCAAAAACTGTAATCATAGAGCTTTCCACCAGCCATATATGCATGTAGTATAGCCTATTCTTTCATTACTCTCTATGTGTTACATTGCCAGCATATTCCATGTGCTGACCCGTTTTCGGGCTGCAACTTTTCATGTTGCAGACTTTTCAGACGACGAGTAAGTGGTACGTTAGGGTTACGATTTCCTATACTCAACTTTGCCGTTGGTGTTGATGGGAATCCACAACCTTGTTGCTTCCGCTATATTTTGGATTGAGGTAATAGTTTTTACGTTACTTTATACATGTGATTTACCTCTGTTATAAATCCTTCGAGTACTGTGTGTGTCAGCATACCGATCCAGGGATGACACGAAAGCATAGAGACTTGATCCATTTGGGTCGGGTCGCTACAAGATGGTATCAGAGCACATGTTGACTGTAGGACGTGACCCTAGAAACTGGCAAGCCAATAGCAAAGATTTTTCTCTACAACTTTCCCTTTCAAAAGATCTTTTACCTCTCTTCTCTTCTGAGTTTATTCAAATATTCCCCTTTTAAGTGAGACCATACCCCTTTTCCCTTTTGACCACTCGAAGATTTGACTGATGAGACCACTCCAAGGAGACAAGATATCGGACAACTAAGACCATTTGGAATGAAGAGGATTTTACCGTGTAAATGGAAACTACAACTGTTGAAGACTCCGAAGACTTGGAGAATTTGAAGGCTCTGAAGAATTCCCAAATTTGTATGACCCAGGAAGGCTACCTTTATGGAACCTGGCAGACTATGGAAGTTATCAATACCGAGATCAAGGTGTATCGGAGAAAGACCGGAGCATGGAGAGTTAGTAACTCAAAGTTTTGTCAAGAAAACCCTAAGGCAGGAGTTATTAACTCATGGAAATGACAAGAGCAAAAATAAAAAAAAACACGGCTATCCATGATGTTATCGCCCGCCTATGCTATTGTCACCGTGCGGAGTTAAAGCATGCAGATGCATGGAAGGATTGGATGGTAGAAAGCTGATGGAGCATCTATCTGCAAACGTGGAGTGTTAACCTTAGCTGGTGTATTCACCAGGATCTGGAGTGTTACATCAGGAAGTTAAGATGGACCTACAAGAAGCAATATTTGACAATAAGGCAATTGGTGAAGAACTCAGGACCCAGAAGCTGAAAGTAGACAAGATGAAGGAGCAAAACATCGAGATACCGGAGATTTGACAATAACTGAAGGACAGTAGGATCATGGATCATGTCAAGGATGTTGAAACCGGCAGTTGGAACGTAACTCCAGAAATATTGAAGGACGTCGCGATAGACTTCGCGTCAACAGAGATGATCTGGCAAAAGAACTTGAGCAGGACAAGCACGATTGGAAGAAGCCATCGGAGACATGAACATGACTTGAAGAGTTTGGAGACGTTGAAGATTCATTGACCTTTAGAAGACCAAACCCCTATTATATACCTACGTTAGATGCGACGTTTGTGAGCTGTCATTTGTTTGATGTTTTTTCGACAGCCACAACAAAATCTGTCTTTTCAAAACTTTTGCTTGTATTGTGTGCATTCCTCTCTCTTGATCTCTCTTATCTCACCCCAAACCCTTGAACCCAATAGAGGATGAATGGCGATGAGCTTGTATTTTCTGGACCGATGAGTCAATTGGAGACAGACCGATGGATTCAGAACATGGAGGATCATATGGAGAACAACCCTATAGTCGGAAAGGATATGGCCCAGCATGCTCTTCAATGCTTTGAAAGAGGTGCTGCTACTTGGTGGAGGATGTACCAAACCATCAATGGATGGCAAGGAGTAACCACTTGGAAAGGATTTAAGTTGACCTTGCTAAAGTCTCAGTTTGTGTCCCAGAAGTTGAAGCCTTATGGAAAGGATATGAAGAAACCTTGTGCATGCAAGATTTGTGGAGAAATCGGGCACACCCATAAGGAACACAAGGATGAATGCCCTAATTGTGAAGGAAGTCACCCAACTGAAGAATGCCCAACTAGACAGATTACTTGTTTCTTGTGTCAAGGGACTACCCACTACCCTGCTCAGTGTCACATTTACCCCATGGTACAACGAACCATCCAGCTGAAGGAAGAAGCAATGAAAGGAGCTCTCAAGGAAGGTTTAGAAGAACCTGTGATGAAGAAAGAGGTGGAGGACACACCCAAAGAAGAGCCAATTAGACCCTGCACTAAGTCATGCTATTCATGTGGAGAAGAAGGACACATCTCCCAGAATTGTATGAACGGGAATCTAGTAGAATTCCCAACAGAGGAAGTAGAATATGACCCACGGGAAATAGAAGCCATGATTGGAATGGAAAGGTCCAGGAAGAGAAGTAGGTTGGATTCGAGGAACAACCCAATTTCCACAAAGAAAGACCTGAGTCATATCACATGTTTCAGGTGCAAAAATTCAGGGCACTACTTCAATGATTGCCCAAGAGGGAAGAAAAGGACCCAAGGAGGCTATGTGATCATGAGGAAACCTCGAAACCTGTCAGAAGTAATGTGTTTCCGTTGTAATGGAGCAGGGCACTTTGCCAGAGGTTGTCCGAAGGAGAAGGAGACTTGTGATAAATAGTTGAGTTTGTAACAGAAGTAATATAGTAGTGGTAGTGAGAACATTTTCTTTTATATAGAGGTATTGAATTGAGGCATGTAATGGAAAAACAGGAGATTGTAATGATTTGAGAATTAATAAAGTTAGCCTCGTTGGTACTGATATGGATTTTATGAGTTGCTACTCT
>NC_041385.1:380823870-380849680 GCF_002162155.2 Triticum dicoccoides | reverse complement strand
GCCCAACCCCGCGCCCTAGTGCCGCCACCGCCACCATGCGTCACCGCGCCGCCGCCGCCCTGCGTCAACGCCGCCGTCGCCGCCGTTCGCCGGAGGTACCGCGCCGTGTCTCTTCTTTCCCTCGGTTCGGTTTTTCTTATAAACCGTTCCGATTCTTTTCTTCTCTACCGATTCGTTTTCTTTCCGATTTTTCGCTAAACCGTTCCGGTGTTCTAGATCGGTTTTTCGTTCGATCTCTTTTCCCGAAAACCCTAGATTGGTTTTCGTTCTTCTTTCGGACCGTTCGTCTCAACGAACTTGATCACCGATTATTTCCCGGTTAACGACGTCTGTTCGTATAACCGTTCTTCTTTTTCTTCTCGTCGGATTTATTCCGCGATCGCGATCTCAGATCCGATCTTCGTTCTAGTTTATCTTCTCGCTCGTTTATCGGAATCAGGTGATTCAAGCGCCTGGAGTTTCATCTCGAAACCGCCGTTTCGTCTAATCAACTTGAACAAGCTTTTGCTACAGTAAAATTTTGACCTAGATTCAACTTGCTAGAACCGAGTTGTTTTCTTCCGCCGTTTGTTTTTCGTCGTTTGTTCGGCTCGTTCTTTCTTTGCAACCGGAGTTCTTAAGTTGAACTTTCTGGTTCGTTCTCTTGTTCGATTTTTCCCTGTGCATTAGATGAGTACTTATTGTGTGGTTACTATTGCTTGCCTATGATAGATTGACCGGAGTATGACGATTAGATCTATCAAGAGTTTTGAGTGCGAATCATCTTCATCAACATTGCAGGCAAGTAACACTTGATCATATCTTTTCTACAACCCATGTTTTATTGCATTAGATCAATCCTCTCACATTGCATGATTAGGATCCAATTAAATTTTGGGATGGGAAGTAGAATTGAGGTAGTACCTATTACCTGTTACTTATAAAACCTTGGAAGTTACTTCTACGTTTGCTTATTATGCTATGCTATGCTAGTAGACGTGGATTGGGTGAGTGATATCCATGACAGATGTGAGATTGATAATTTTAATGGTTTATCTAAGGTGGCAACTTAAACACACATCTGGGTGGATTGAGGCACCTGATGTCTATCAGGACTTGCCTGTTTTTATTTTGGACCGCCACCCAGGCTCAAAGGGATCATAAGATTTTTCATGCTAGAAACTTCCGTGTGCAGCCACATGCTACTATGGGCTCTAGCATAGTTGACTAAGTTGTGCGAACTCTTACGGGGTAGACTAGCAGATGTAGGGGATGTAGGTGTACCGGTTTACCCCACATGTAAGGTGCTAGCGCTTCTGAAAGACTATGTCTCGGTCATCCGCCTTCTCAAACACCCTGTAGTGCGAGAAACCAAACGGAGGCGATCGAGTCTTGTGGGAAAAGTGCGCAAACCTCTGCAGAGTAACAAACTAATCATGATTAGCCGTGTCCCCGGTTATGGACATTTTGAGTATCTAGTTCTTGGATTATCCTGTTGATCTCAACACGTTATTTATTATAATTTGTTTGGGTTTAATGAGTACTTTTAATTGGGATTGAGGATGCTGTCAACCATTCTCAATGTTTAACAACCACCATGATAGTTAAATAAATTTTATTCCTTTGAAGTAGGGAAAAATTGGCTTTTCGCAAAAACTGTAATCATAGAGCTTTCCACCAGCCATATATGCATGTAGTATAGCCTATTCTTTCATTACTCTCTATGTGTTACATTGCCAGCATATTCCATGTGCTGACCCGTTTTCGGGCTGCAACTTTTCATGTTGCAGACTTTTCAGACGACGAGTAAGTGGTACGTTAGGGTTACGATTTCCTATACTCAACTTTGCCGTTGGTGTTGATGGGAATCCACAACCTTGTTGCTTCCGCTATATTTTGGATTGAGGTAATAGTATTTACGTTACTTTATACATGTGATTTACCTCTGTTATAAATCCTTCGAGTACTGTGTGTGTCAGCATACTGATCCAGGGATGACACATAAGCACAGAGACTTGATCCATTCGGGTCGGGTCGCTACAAGAAGACTAGAGTAGGTGTTGGACGCGGCTGTTCATTTGCTTTCAGAAGTTGCTTGCAGTTTTTAGTGACCTTTCAATGGATTTGGTATTTTCGAATTCTGGTTCATCGAGTTGTTTCCTTCTCCTGAGCTGTTTTTGGCCTGATGGAATGAGAGAGGTGGCAGTCGCCTGTCACTTCCTCTCGCGCGCCTCGCGCGTCGGGATAGGCAAGTGTGTGCGCCTCAGGCCTGCCCTCGCGCGCGCGCACTGTGCCAAACCCTGGTGCTTCGGATTCATCCCCGCGAGGAGCCCTCGATCAAGCTCACGGGCACTAGCACCCCTCATATCCGTGCCCCCCGGGCAGCGCGACGCAGTGCATCAAGTCCGAGCTAATCTATGGCAGGGGGCTCGCATAAGGGGGAGTGAGCCACTCGTTAGTTTTTTATCTTCCTTTGAAAGCAGCCCGGCAGCGGCTCCTGAGACCCCAAGGCGTCTCCCGGGTTCTGCGCCCACGGCTCCCCGGGAAAGGGGGCCCCGTCGAGTACCTAAGGCCAGGTTTTCACGAGGCGGAAAACTACTACGCGCATATCGAGCTAAGTTTTCTTACCTTAGTTTACCCAGATCGCAAACGTTACAACGCTGCATCAAGATAGCAAGCATAGCATAAAGGGCATAACTGTCATAGTTCATCACATGCCCCCGCAGGGTACATCTTTCTTTTTCGAATTACAGGAGAAAGAAAAGGCCAAACAAAGAGGGCCCAAAGGCGTAAGAACTTGGCACCAGCGCCGCATCCTCAAGCAGTGCCTCAAGGTGGCCTGACGCTTCACCAGTTCTCCCATAGGCGACCTGGGGCTGCGGCAGGTCTTGAGTCCAAGTTCGCCGGCCCCCAACCTCACGCCGGGCTCCTCTCCAGCTTCACTGGAGCGCCGCGGCGGGACGAACCACCGACGTCCTCGACCCGAGCACGACGACATGGGGGCTGGTCGTAGACACCACTGCTCGAGCTCTCATCCGAGGAAGAGTTGCCGTCGCGGGAGGAGGAGTGCGCGCCGCCAAGACCAAGCTCATCGTCACCACCTTTGTCATTGCTGTCGTCCTATGGGCAGCACCCCACGCGGCGACCGTCCTCCCTAAACACCCTCACATAGAGTGTCGCCAGGCCTTCGTACTTGAAGTGGAGGGTGCACCTTCTGCCCAAGCCACGCGCGCGGGCGAAAGTCTGCCAGACGCGGGTCAGGACCACACTGTCGGAGGCGGTGACCTCGGCACCAACCCATGAAGCTCTGCTGCAGTAGCCGTCGGCCTGCAGCCAGAGACCATCAAGCCCCGAGGAAGGAAGCTCGCCGAAGAAGAAATGCGGAAGCCGGAGCGAGGTGCCGGCCGGGTGATACGTCTTTGTCGTATCTACTTTTCCAAACACTTTTACCCTTGTTTTGGACTCTAACTTGCATGATTTGAATGGAACTAACCCAGACTGACGTTGTTTTCAGCACAACTGCCATGGTGTTATTTTTGTGCAGAAATAAAAGTTCTCAAAATGACTTGAAAATCCACGGAGCAACTTTTCATAATTAATAAAAAATACTGGCGAAAGAATCAGCGTCAGGGGGCCCACACCCTATCCACGAGGGTGGGGGCGCGCCCCAACATCGTGGGCCCCCTGGACGTCCACCGACCTCAACTCCAACTCCATATATTTGCTTTCACGGAGAAAAAAAATCAGAGAGAACATTTCATCACGTTTTACGATATGGAGCCGCCGCCAAGCCCTAATCTCTCTCGGGAGGGCTGATCTGGAGTCCGTTCGGGGCTCCGGAGAGGGGGATTCGTCGATGTCGTCATCATCAACCATCCTCCATCACCAATTTCATGATGCTCACCGTCGTGCGTGAGTAATGCCATTATAGGCTTGCTGGACGGTGATGGGTTGGATGAGATTTACCATGTAATCAAGTTAGTTTTGTTAGGGATTGATCCCTGGTATCCACTATGTTCTGAGATTAATGTGCTATGACTTTGCTATGCTTAATGCTTGTCACTAGGGCCCGAGTGCCATGTTTTCAGATCTGAACCTCTTATGTTTTCATGAATATATGTGAGTTCTTGATCCTATCTTGCAAGTCTATAGTCACCTATTATGTGTTATGATCCGACAACCCCAAAGTGACAATAATCGGGATACTTCTTGGTGATGACTGTAGTTTGAGGAGTTCATGTATTCACTATGTGTTAATGCTTTGGTCCGGTACTCTATTAAAAGGAGGCCTTAACATCCCTTAGTATGCACTAGGACCCCGCTGCCACGAGAGGGTAGGACAGAAGATGCCATGCAAGTTCTTTTCCATAAGCACGTATGACTATATTCGGAATACATGCCTACATTACATTGATGAACTGGAGCTAGTTCTGTGTCACCCTATGTTATAACTATTACATGAGGAATCGCATCCGACATAATTATCCATCACTGATCCAATGCCTGCGAGCTTTTCACATATTGTGCTTTGCTTATTTACTTTACCATTGCTGCTGTTACAATTACTACAAAACTGCTACTATTACTTTTGCTACTTTTACCATTACTTTCCATACTACTTTGCTACTAAATACTTTGCTGCAGATACTAAGTTATCCAGGTGTGGTTTAATTGACAGCTCAACTGCTAATACTTGAGAATATTCTTTGGCTCCCCTTTTGTCGAATCAATAAATTTGGGTTGAATACTCTACCCTCGAAAACAGTTGCAATCCCCTATACTTGTGCGTTATCAAGACTATTTTCTGGTGCCGTTGCCGGGGAGCATAGCTCTATTCTTTGAGTCACTTGGGATTTATATCTGCTGATCACTATGAGGAACTTGAAAGACGAAAGAACTAAGATTTTTCCCTCAACTACGGGGGGAGGTAAGGAACTGCCATCTAGCTCTGCACTTGATTCACCATCTGTTTTGAGTAAGCTTGCGACACCTAAACCTGCTACTGCTATGAATTCTGATATGTCGCATGTTATTGATGATGCCACTTCTACTATGCATGATACTTATGATGAAACTACTTCTGTTCTTGATACTACTGTGCCACTAGGTGAATTTCTTGATGAACAACTTGCTAGGGCTAGAGAGAATGAAATAATTGAAACTGATATTACTGAAGATATTGATGATGAAGGTTCTCCCCCTAAATATGAATTGCATGTTGTTCCTGAGGGTTATGTTATGGATGAAGAAACTACTAGAGATATTCTTGCTTGCAATGATAGATCTGATCTTAAGAAGTTATTAACTAAACTAAAACAGAAATCTCTAAATGCTAGAATGAAATATGACCCTGCTTTTGCTACTTCGCCTATCTTTGTTACTGATAAGGATTATGAATTCTCTGTCGATCCTGAGATAATTACTTTGGTAGAATCTGATCCCTTCTATGGTTATGAATCTGAAACTATTGTGGCACATCTTACTAAATTAAACGATATAGCCACCATGTTCACTAATGATGAGAAATCTCGCTACTATTATATCCTTAAGATATTTCCGTTCTCATTTAAGGGTGATGCTAAAACTTGGTTTAATTCTCTTGATCACAGTTGTGTGCGTAGTCCCGAGGATATGATTTATTACTTCTCTACTAAATATTTCCCTGCTCATAAGAAACAAGCTGCCTTGAGGGAAATATATAATTTTGTGCAAATTGAAGAAGAGAGTCTCCCACAAGCTTGGGGGAGGCTTCTCCGATTACTTAATGCTTTGCCTGATCATCCTCTTAAGAAAAATGAAATACTTGATATCTTTTATAATGGACTAACTGATGCTTCCAAGGACCACTTGGATAGTTGTGCTGGTTGTGTTTTTAGGGAAAGAACAGTCGATCAAGCTGAATTGCTATTGAATAATATGTTGACTAATGAAAATAGTTGGACATTTCCCAAGCCAACTCCTAAACCAACTCCGAAGAAAAGGGGTGTTCTATTTCTCAGTCCAAAAGATATGCAAGAGGCAAAGAAATCTATGAAAGAGAAAGGTATTAAAGTTGAAGATGTTAAGAATTTACCTCCTGTTGAAGAAATACATGGTCTTAATATACCACCCATTGAAGAAACACATGGTCTTGATAACCCGGCACAGGTAGTAAAGGTAAATTCTCTCTATAGATATGATAAAGTTGAAATCCCCTCCACTAAGTTTCCTAGCTAATGTTTGGATGAATTTGATGACTTTATGGCTAGACAAGAAAACTTTAATGCTTGTGTTGGTAGAGAATTAAAGAGTAACTCTTACATGATTGGACGCTTGAGTGATTATATGGCTAGAGTTAAAGGTGACCTTAAACTCATTAGTAAATGTGCTTCTATGGTTACCACTCAAGCAGAACAAGTACTTAAAGATCAAAGTGATTTGCTTGATGAATTAAATAATAAACATGATTTTGCTGTCAGAGTGGCTACTAGAACTGGTAAAATGACTCAGGAACCTTTGTATCCTGAAGGCCACCCTAAGAGAATTGAGCAAGATTCTTAGAGAAATAATGTAGATGCACCTAGTCCCTCTAAAAAGAAGAAAAAGAAAAATGATAGGACTTTGCATGCTTCTAGTGAACCTGTTGTAGACACACCTGAGAATCCCAATGGTATTTCTATTTCTGATGCTGAAACAGAATTTGGTGATGAACATGAACCTAGTGATATTTTTAATGATAATGTTCATGTTGATGCTCAACCTAGCAATAATAATGATGTAGAGATTGAACCTCCTGTTGATCTTGATAACCCACAATCAAAGAATCAATGTTATGATAAGAAAGACTTTGTTGCTAGGAAGCACGGTAAAGAAAGAGAACCATGGGTTCAGAAACCCATGCCTTTTCCTCCTAAGCCATCCAAGAAAAAGGATGATGAGGATTTTGAGCGCTTTGCTGAAATGATTAGACCTATCTTCTTACGTATGTGCTTAACTGATATGCTTAAAGTGAATCCTTATGCTAAATATATGAAGGATATCATTACAAATAAAAGAAAGATACCGGAAGCTGAAATTTCCACCATGCTTGCTAATTACACTTTTAAGGGTGGAATACCTAAGAAACTTGGAGATCCAGGGGTACCAACTATACCATGCTCCATTAAAAGAAACTATGTTAAAACTGCTTTATGTGATCTTGGAGCCGGTGTTAGTGTTATGCCTCTCTCTTTTTATCATAGACTTGATTTGAATAAATTGATACCTACTGAAATATCTTTGCAAATGGATGATAAATCAACTGCTATACCTGTCGATATTTGTGAGGATGTGCATGTTGTGGTTGCAAACGTCACTATCTTAACGGACTTTGTTATTCTTGATATTCCCGAGGATGGTAGTATGTCGATTATCCTTGGTAGACCCTTTTTGAATACTGCAGGGGCTGTTATTGATTGCAACAAAGGCAATGTCACATTTCATGTTAATGGTAATGAGCATACGGTACACTTTCCGAGGAAACAACCTCAAGTTCATAGTATCATCTCTATTGGAAAAATTCCAACTATTATTATTGGAGGTTTTGAATTTCCTCTTCCTACTGTCAAGAAGAAATATGATATGCTTATTATTGGGGATGTTCATATCCCCATTGAGGTAACCTAGTGTTATTCGAAATTTCTCTGGTTCCATGTTATTCAGAATGAGTTTGTTAACAAGACTTGATCAACCTTGTTAGTGGATTCCTTTTGATGATCATGAGATGGATGAAGTTAGAAGGCACAACCTTCTGTACCCTCTTTTTACTTTCTGTTATTTAGAATAAATAAGCAAAAACAATATTTTCTGTCTGTTTTCTAAATTATCCATGCAATAAAAATACCTCGAAAATAAAAGTTCTCCAAATGCCCTGCCAATTTAATATGATTTTTCTGAAATATTTGAGAATATTTGGCACTGAGAACACAGCAGGAGGAGCTGGCACCTATCCACGAGGGTCCAGGGCGCGCCCACCCCTACAGGGCGCGCCCCCTGCCTTGTGGGCCCATGGTGGGCCCCCTCCACTTATTCCTGCACCCACACACTTCATCTTCCTCCCAAAAAAATCACTATCCAGCTCAAGCACGAGTTCTAGCTCACTTTGCTGCCATTTTCGATCTCCTTGCTCAAAGCTCCATTCACAAAACTGCTTTGGGGGATTGTTCCTTGGTATGTGACTCCTCCAATGGTCCAATTAGTTTTTGTTCTATTGTTTTATTCATTGCAAATTTTCGCTGCCTAGGTGACCCTGTTCTTGAGCTTGCATGTCAAATTTATGAGGTGCCAAGTAATTCTAATGCATGATATAGGCTCTAGGCACTTGTGGGAGTAGTTGCTATCAATCTTATTGAGTTTGGTTCACTTTCATTTTGAGTTACTGAAAATTTTCAGAAATTTTCAGAAAATGATGAAGAGATTTTTCTTGAGGGGCTCTTCTAGCCAAGGCTCCAAGGATAAGCAAGCTAAGGAGAATGAAAAGCCCAAGTATAATCTTCCTCGTGTGGTGGAAGTACGGCCATGTGAATGGCCTTGTGATGATTTCTTGAGAGCAGACGGGATTTATGATGATTTTTATTCGTTGGCTGATAATGCGGGCCTCACCGACTTCCTCCACGACCGGATCGAATAGTATCTCTTACTCACCAATAATTTCATGCAAAACTTCTACTATTATCCTAAGAAATCACCTCCTTCAGTGGAGTTTCATTTGTATGATGTTTCTAGGGAGATGTCACTAGATGAATTTTGTGCGGTTTGCAAGATACCTTTCGGGGGCAGCTTAGAGGAACCACATCATAAAGATGTGGATGGATTTATTGATACTATTACCGTAGGGGAATCGAGGAAGGTTTCCGATGCAAGAATTACTAGCATACATTTTCCTGATTTATGCTACTTTGCCATATTTGCTAGTCGATGCTTAATTGGTCGCGGAAACTGTGGAAAACTTAGTGTTCATGATATTATTATTTTGTTCCATGATTTATTTTGTGATAACTCTATTAGTATGGGTGCTATTATTGCTAAACGATTAAGAATGAACCGTACAAAGGGCCCCATCTTTGGAGGTATCTATGTTGCACGCCTTGCTAAACATTCCAGGATACCTATTAGGCATTTTGAGAAAGAGGAAAAATGGATGCCTGATACGTCTCCAACGTATCTATAATTTTTGATGGTTCCATGCTATTATATTACCCCTTTTGGATGTTTATGGGCTTTATTTTACACATTTATATCATTTTTGGGACTAACCTACTAACCGGAGGCCCAGCCCGTATTGTTGTTTTTTTTGCCTATTTCAGTATTTTGAAGAAAAGAAATATCAAACGGAGTCCAAACGGAATGAAACCTTCGGGAGCGTGATTTTTGGAACGAACGTGATCCAGAGGACTTGGAGTGCAAGTCAAGAAGCGATCGAGGCGGCCACGAGGGTGGAGGGCGCGCCCCCCTATCTCGTGGGCCCCTCGGGCGGCCACCGGCCTACTTCTTCCTCCTATATATACCCACATACCCCGAAAACATCCAGAGATCCAACGAAAAACAATTTCCACCGCCGTAACCTTCTGTATCCGCGAGATCCCATCTTGAAGCCTTCGTCGGCGCTCCGCCCGAGGGGGAATCAACCACGGAGGGCTTCTACATCAACACCATAGCCCCTCCGATGAGTTGTGAGTAGTTTACCACAGACCTTCGGGTCCATAGTTATTAGCTAGATGGCTTCTTCTCTCTTTTTGGATCTCAATACCATGTTCTCCCCCTCTCTTGTGGAGATCTATTCGATGTAACTCTTTTTGCGGTGTGTTTGTCGAGATCCGATGAATTGTGGGTTTATGATCAAGTTTATCTATGAGAAATATTTGAATCTCCTCTGAATATTTTGATGTATGATTGAGTTATCTTTGCAAGTCTCTTCGAATTATCAGTTTGGTTTCGCCTACTAGATTGATCTTTCTTGCAATGGGAGAAGTGCTTAGCTTTGGGTTCAATCTTGCGTTGTCCTTACCCAGTGACAATAGGGGTTGCAAGGCACGTATTGTATTGTTGCCATCGAGGATAAAATATGGGGTTTATATCATATTGCATGAGTTTATCCCTCTACATCATGTCATCTTTCTTAATGCGTTACTCTGTTCTTATGAACTTAATACTCTAGATGCATGCTGGATAGCGGTCGGTGTGTGGACTAATAGTAGTAGATGCATGCAGGAGTCGGTCTACTTGCCATGGACATGATGCCTATATACATGATCATGCCTAGATAATCTCATAATTATTCGCTTTTCTATCAATTGCTCGACAGTAATTTGTTCACCCACCGTAATACTTATGCTATCTTGAGAGAAGCCACTAGTGAAACTTATGGCCCCCGGGTCTATCTTTTATCATATAAGCTTTCAATCTACTTTTATTTGCATCTTTACCTTTCCAATCTATATTATAAAATACCAAAAATATATTTATCTTATCATATTATCTCTATCAGATCTCACTTTCGCAAGTGGCCATGAAGGGATTGACAACCCCTTTATTGTGTTGGTTGCGAGTTCTTTGTTTGTTTGTGTTGGTGTGTGGGACTTTTGAGGAGTCTCCTACTGGATTGATACCTTGGTTCTCAAAAACTGAGGGAAGTACTTATGCTACTATTGCTGCATCACCCTTTCCTCTTCAACGAAAACCAACGCAAGATCAAGACGTAGCAAGAAGGATTTCTGGCGCCGTTGCCGGGGAGGTCTTCGCTCAAGTCAAGACATACCAAGTACCCATCACAAACTCATCTCCCTCGCATTTACATTATTTGACATTTTCGTCTCGTTTTCCTCTCCCCCACTTCACCCTTGCCGTTTTATTCGCCCTCTTTTTCTCAACCTCTTCTCTCTCTTTCGCTTGCCTTTTGTTTGCTCGTCGTTATGTCTAATTCCTTATCCGCTCCTATGTCTCCCGAGTTTGAAGTTCTTCACTTCAAGCAAAGGCAAGGAGAAAACTTACAAGATTCTTGGTATAGGATGATGGAATCTTATCGCAATTGCACCCTAGAGGTGAATTTTAGAATTCTTCTTCACAATATTTATGTTGGGCTAATATGTCGCATAGACAACTCTTGGATTGCATTGCCAAAGGAAATTTTATTGAAACTGATCCTAGTATTGCACATGAAATTATAGAGGGAATAGTGGGAACACTACCTCAAAAAGGGGGATCACATCCTACCCAAGAAGAAACACAAGTATTTGGAAAAATTGCGAAGTAATAATTTTTTTACAAAAGTCCCTTGAGCCTCTTAAAAGTGTTAGCGGAAACCTTCACCGCATGAATATGTTGATTACTCTTTGCAATAAGCGGTTGGATTATTTGGATCTAAAAATTTATGAGTATGAAGGGAAACATAAAGAACCTCCCGGATTCGAGCATGACTCCGCTAAAAAACTGAAAATTAAAGATGGCACTACTTAGATCTATCTTCGCTTTTATGCCTAGCTAGGGGCGTTAAACGATAGCGCTAGTTGGGAGGCAACCCAATTTTTTTTTAGTTTTTGTTTCTGTTTAGTAATACATTTTGCATCTACCTTCTGTTTAGATGTCTTTTTATGTTTTAATTAGTGTTTGTCCCAAGTAGAACCTATAGGATAACCTATGGTGATAGTTGATTTGATTCTGCTGAAAAACAGAAACTTTGCGCGCACGAAATTAGTTTTGTTAAATCACAGAAACGTGATTTTGCATTGATTCTTTTTTCTGTAGATCAATATACAAATTTTCAAGGACGTCAGATTTTGGTAGGATTTTTAGAGTTCTAGAAGTTTGCGTTAGTTACAGATTATTACAGACTGTTCTGTTTTTGACAGATTCTGTTTTTCGTGTATTGTTTGCTTATTTTGATGCATTTATGGCTAGTATTAAGTGGTATGAACCATAGAGAACTTGGAATACAGTAGGTTTAACACCAATATAAATAAAGAATGAGTTCATTACAGTACCTTATGTGGTGGTTTTTCTTTCTTTAACTAACGGAGCTTATGAGATTTCCTGATGAGTTTTGTGTTGTGAAGTTTTCAAGTTTTGGGTAAAGATTTGATGGACTATGGAATAAGGAGTGGCAAAAGCCTAAGCTTGGGGATGCCCATGGCACCCCAAGATATTCAAGATTAGCCAAAAGCCTAAGCTTGGGGATGCCCCCGGAAGGCATCCCCTCTTTCGTCTTCGTTCATTGGTAACTTTACTTGGAGCTATATTTTTATTCGTCACATGATATGTGTTTTGCTTGGAGCGTCGTGTATGATATTACTATTTGCTTTTTAGTTTTCGAAAATCATCCTTGCTGTACACACCTTTTGGGAGAATCCTACTTGATTGGAATTTATTAGAATACTCTATGTGCTTCACTTATATCTTTTCAGCTAGATAGTTTTCGCTCTAGTGCTTCACTTATATCTTTTAGAGCACGGCGGTGGCTTAATTTTGTAGAAATTGCTAGTCTCTCATGCTTCACTTATATTATTTTGAGAGTCTCTTAGAACAGCATGGTATTTGCTATGGTTATAAAATTGGTCCTAGAATGGTAGGCATCCAAGTTGGGTATAATAAAAACTATCATAGGAAGTGAATTGGATGCTATGATCAATTTGATACTTGATAATTGTTTTGAGATATGGAGGTAGTGATATTAAAGTCATGCTAGTTGGATGATTATGAATTTAAAGAATGCTTGTGTTGAAGTTAGCAAGTCCCGTAGCATGCACGTATGGTTAAAGTTGTGTAACAAATTTGAAACATGGTGTCCTTGGATTGTGCATCCTTATGAGTGGCGGTCGGGGACGAGCGATGGTCTTTTTCTACCAATCTATCCCCCTAGGAGCATGGCCGTAGTGCTTGGTTTTGATGACTTATAAATTTTTGCAATAAGTATATGAGTTCTTTTGACTAATGTTGAGTCCATGGATTATACGCACTTTTACCTTTCCATCATTGCTAGCCTCTTCGGTACCGTGCATTGCCCTTTCTCACCTTGAGAGTTGGTGCAAACTTCGCCGGTGCATCCAAACCCCGTGATATGATACGCTCTATCACACATAAACCTCCTTATATCTTCCTCAAAACAGCCACCATACCTACCTATTATGGCATTTCCATAGCCATTCCGAGATATATTGCCATGCAACTTTCCACCGTACCGTTTATCATCATGACATGCATTACTTTTGTCATATTGCCATTGCATGATCATGTAGTTGGCATTGTATTTGTGGCAAAGCCACCATGCATAATTTTTCATACATGTCACTCTTGATTCATTGCTCCATCCTGGTACACCGCCGGAGGCATTCATATAGAGTCATACCTTATTCTAGTTTTGAGTTGTAATTCATGTGTTGTAAATCAATAAAAGTGTGATGATCATCATTATTAGAGCATTGTCCCTAAAAAGGAAAAAAGGCCAAAAGAAAAAAAGGCCAAAGCAAAAAAAAGAAAAAAAGAAAAAAAAGAAAGGCCAAAGAAAAAAAAGAAAGGCCCAAAAGAAGAAGAAAAAATAAAAAAAAAAGAAAATAAATAAAAAGGGGGCAATGTTACTATCTCTTTTTCCACACTTGTGCTTCAAAGTAGCACCATGTCCTTCGTATAGCGAGTCTCATATATTGTGCTTCAAAGTAGCACCATGTTTTTCATATAGAGAGTCTCATATGTTGTCACTTTCAGATACTAGTAGGAATTTTTCATTATAGAACTTGGCTTGTATATTCCTACGATGGGCTTCCTCAAAATGCCCTAGGTCTTTGTGAGCAAGCAAGTTGGATGCACACCCACTAGTTTTCTTTTGTTGAGCTTTCATTCATTTATAGCTCTAGTGCATCCGTTGCATGGCAATCCCTACTCCTCATATTGACATCAATTGATGGGAATCTCCATAGCCCGTTGATTATCCTCGTCAATGTGAGACTTCCTCCTTTTTTTGTCTTCTCCACACAATCCCCATCTTCATATTCTATTCCACCCATAGTGCTATATCCATGGCTCATGCTCATGTATTTGCGTGAAGGTTGAAAAAGTTTGAGATTATTTAAGTACGAAACAATTGCTTGGCTTGTCATCGGGGGAGTAGAATTTGGGAACATTTTTGTGTGACGAAAATGAAGCATAGCCTAACTATATGATTTTGTAGGGATGAACTTTCTTTAGCCATGTTATTTTGAGAAGACATGATTACTTTTATTAGTATGCTTGAAGTATTACTATTTCTTATGTCAATATGAACTTTTATTTTGAATCATTTGGATCTGAACATTCATGCCACAATAAACAAAATTACATTGAGAATTATGCTAGGTAGCATTCCACATCAAAAATTCTGTTTTTATCATTTACCTACTCGAGGACGAGCAGGAATTAAGCTAGGGGATGCTTGATACCTCTCCAACATATCTATAATTTTTGATTGTTCCATGCTATTATATTACTACTTTTGGATGTTTATGGGCTTTATTTTACACATTTATATCATTTTTGGGACTAGCCTACTAACCGGAGGGCCAGCCCGTATTGCTGTTTTTTTTGCCTATTTCAGTATTTCGAAGAAAAGGAATATCAAACGGAGTCCAAACGGAATGAAACCTTCGGGAGCGTGATTTTTGGAACGAACGTGATCCAGAGGACTTGGAGTGCAAGTCAAGAAGCGATCGAGGCGGCCACGAGGGTGGAGGGCGCGCCCCCCTATCTCATGGGCCCCTCTGGCAGCCACCGACCTACTTCTTCCTCCTATATATACCCACGTACCCCAAAAACATCCACGGAGCCAACGAAAAACAATTTCCACCGTCGTAACCTTCTGTATCCGCGAGATCCCATCTTGGAGCCTTCGCCGGCGCTCCGCCGGAGGGGGAATCGACCACGGAGGGCTTCTACATCAACACCATAGCCCCTCTGATGAGTTGTGAGTAGTTTACCACATACCTTCGGGACCATAGTTATTAGCTAGATGGCTTCTTCTCTCTTTTTGGATCTCAATACCATGTTCTCCCCCTCTCTTGTGGAGATCTATTCGATGTAACTCTTCTTGCGGTGTGTTTGTCGAGATCCGATGAATTGTGGGTTTATGATCGAGTTTATCTATGAGAAATATTTGAATCTCCTCTAAATTCTTTTATGTATTATTGAGTTATCTTTGCAAGTCTCTTCGAATTATCAGTTTGGTTTGGCCTACTAGATTGATCTTTCTTGCAATGGGAGAAGTGCTTAGCTTTGGGTTCAATCTTGCGGTGTCCTTACCCAGTGACAATAGGGGTTGCAAGGCACGTATTGTATTGTTGCCATCGAGGATAAAAAGATGGGGTTTATATCATATTGCATGAGTTTATCCCTCTACATCATGTCATCTTTCTTAATGCATTACTCTATTCTTATGAACTTAATACTCTAGATGCATGTTGGATAGCGGTCGATGTGTGGAGTAATAGTAGTACATGCAGGCAGGAGTCGGTCTACTTGTCACGGACGTGATGCCTATATACATGATCATGCCTAGATAATCTCATAATTATTCGCTTTTCTATCAATTGCTCGACAGTAATTTGTTCACTCATCGTATTACTTATGCTATCTTGAGAGAAGCCACTAGTGAAACCTATGGCCCCCGGGTCTATCTTTTATCATATAGCTTTCAATCTACTTTTATTTGCATCTTTACCTTTCAAATCTATATTATAAAATACCAAAAATGTATTTATCTTATCATACTATCTCTATCAGATCTCACTTTCGCAACCCGTTTATTGCGTTGGTTTTGACAACCCCTTTATTGCGTTGGTTGCGAGTTCTTTGTTTGTTTGTGTAGTTGCGTGGGACTTTTGAGGAGCCTCCTACTGGATTGATACCTTAGTTCTCAAAAACTGAGGGAAATACTTACGCTACTATTGCTGCATCACCCTTTCCTCTTCAAGGAAAACCAACACAAGCTCAAGACGTAGGACTGTCCCCTACCTTTCTAGATTATAAGAGCATGGTAGCACATGAGTTTATTGTTAAAAATGATGATAAGATGCTTCTGTATAATTTGAGATTTCATAAGAAACACATTGAGACTATTATCTTGCTTGCACCCTCTTTGTTTTATTTAACTGCGGACCATTACCTCGTCTTGCCGGTGGCCGTTTACGTGTACCGGGGCTAGACATCAGCCCCAGAGCCTGAGCCGGAATCACCACTTGACCCTTATCGACCATCATCTTATCAGTGGGATCCGGAGGAGATCACCAGTCACTAGCAGTCAATGACACTCCTCAGTACACCGGGGAGAGTAGCTGCGATCCGTGGGCATAGACCAACTTAGGCCAAAAGCATAAGCTTGGGGGAGTACGTATTTCTCACTGACATTACATTCATGTTCACACACACTCATTCTAGTTGTCGGTGCTCATACTTTTTCATTGTACTATCCATGCTAGTTTAATTCTTTTTCTAGCTTTCTTCTTGTGTGTTTGATAAACCTTAAGAAAAACCAAAAAATTAGTTAGCTTAATTTCCATGCTTGTAGTAGTAGTAATTAAAAGAAAACCCAAAAGATTTATCGTTCTTCTTTTGCTTGTTGGGAGCTTTCCCGTGTAAATAGTTTTATTTCTTTTCTTTCCTTTGGGGGTCGAGAGGAGAAGACCGTAATGAAAATGTTTAGTGGCTCTAATATGCATGATTATTGATTTAACCAAGAGCCCATATCACCTTGTCTTCTCCCTTGATTTGAATGCTTGTAGATTCCAGCTTAGTCCAATGCACGTGCACTATTATTATTATACACACCGTTCGGTCGTGCAAGTGAAAGGCAATAATGACGATATATGATGGACTGGCTAAGATGAGAGAAGCTGGTATGAACTCAACCGCTCTTGTTTTTGTAAATATGATTAGTTCATCGTTCCTGATTCAGCCTATTATGAATAAACATGTTTGCAATGACAATTAGAGATTATAGTTGCTTATGCCATGCTTAATTAGCTAGGAGCTTATAATGGTTTACCTTGCATGCCAACATGCTATTAAAATGGTTGTGATGTGGTATGATAGGGAGGTATCCTCCTTTGAATGATTCGAGTGACTCAACTTGGCACATGTTTACGCATGTAGTTGAAACAAAATCAACATAGCCTTCACGATATTTATGTCTATGGTGGATTATATCCTACTCATGCTTGCACTAAGTGTTGATTAATTTTAATGCATGTTCATGACTGTTGTCGCTCTCTCAGTTGGTTACTTCCCAGTCTTTTTCTAGCCTTCACCTGTTCTAAGCGGGAATACTGCTTGTGCATCCAAACTCCATAAAACCCAAAGTTATTCCATATGAGTCCACCATACCTTCCTATATGCGGTATCTACCTGCCGTTCCAAGTAAATTTGTATGTGCCAAACTCCAAACCTTCAAATGAAATTCTGTTTTGTATGCCCGAGCAGCTCATGTATCAACTAGGGTTGCCTGTATCTTCCATGTTAGGCGGGTTATTCTCAAGAGGAGTGGACTCCGCTCCTCATTCACGAGAAAATGGTTGGTCACCTGGATGCCCAGTCCCATGCTCAATTCAAATCAAAATAATTAAACAAAACTCCCCCAGGATTGTTGCTAGTTGGAGGCACCCGTTGTTTCGGGCGAGCCATGGATTGATGCTTGTTGGTGGTGGGGGGTATAAACTTTACCA
The DNA here is from genome assembly GCF_002162155.2 of Triticum dicoccoides. Taxonomy (NCBI): domain Eukaryota; kingdom Viridiplantae; phylum Streptophyta; class Magnoliopsida; order Poales; family Poaceae; genus Triticum; species Triticum dicoccoides. Next base: position 380,832,005 of record NC_041385.1, on the reverse strand, counting down.
TTCTGGTTGGGAACCGCCTATAATGTGTGTAACATGGAGGATATCGAGATCTCATAGTTGTTATGTTGATAGTGAAAGTATACCGCTCAAAATGTTATTTATCTCTATTTCAAAATCGAGCTCTCGCACCTCTACAAATCCCTGCTTCCCTCTGCGAAGGGCCTATCTATTTACTTTTATGTTGAGTCATCACCCCCCTTATTAAAAAGCACCCGCTGGAGAGCACCGCTGTCATTTGCATGCATTACTATTAGTTTATATTGGGTATGACTATGACTGGATCTCTTTTACCATGAATTACAATGTTTAGTCAGTCCTTGATCTTTAAAGGTGCTCTGCATTTATGTTTTGTGGTCTCAGAAAGGGCTAGCGAGATACCATCTTGTTATATCATATTATGATTGTTTTGAGAAAGTGTTGTCATCTGAGTTTTATTATTATTGCTTGCTAGTTGATTATGCCATTGATATGAGTAAACATGAGACCTAAGTGTTATTGTGAATATGGTTAGTTCATAATCTGTGCTGAAAACTTGAATGATGGCTTTACATATTTGCAACAACAAGAGCAAACAGAGTTTGTAAATTTTTTTCTTTATCACTTTCAGTTTATCAACTGAACTGCTTGAGGACAAGCAAAGGTTTAAGCTTGGGGGAGTTGATACGTCTCCATCATATCTACTTTTTCAAACACTTTTGCCCTTGTTTTGGACTCTAACTTGCATGATTTGAATGGAACTAACCCGGACTGACGTTGTTTTCAGCAGAACTGCCATGGTGTTATTTTTGTGCAGAAATAAAAGTTCTCAAAATGACTTGAAAATCCACAGAGCAACTTTTCATAATTAATAAAAAATATTGGCGAAAGAATCAGCGTCAGGGGGCCCACACCCTGTCCACGAGGGTGGGGGCGCGCCCCCCTGCATCGTGGGCCCGCTGGACGTCCACCAACCTCAACTCCAATTCCATATATTTGCTTTCGCGGAGAAAAAAATCAGAGAGGAAGTTTCATCGTGTTTTACGATATGGAGCCGCCGCCAAGCCCTAATCTCTCTCGGGAGGGCTGATCTGGAGTCCGTTTGGGGCTCCGAAGAGGGGGATTCGTCGATGTCGTCATCATCAACCATCCTCCATCACCAATTTCATGATGCTCACCGTCGTGCGTGAGTAATTCCATCGTAGGCTTGCTGGACGGTGATGGGTTGGATGAGATTTACCATGTAATCAAGTTAGTTTTGTTAGGGATTGATCCCTGGTATCCACTATGTTCTGAGATTGATGTTGCTATGACTTTGCTATGCTTAATGCTTGTCACCAGGGCCCGAGTGCCATGTTTTCAGATCTGAACCTATTATGTTTTCATGAATATATGTGAGTTCTTGATCCTATCTTGCAAGTCTATAGTCACCTATTATGTGTTATGATCCGACAACCCCGAAGTGACAATAATCGGGATACTTCTCGGTGATGACCGTAGTTTGAGGAGTTCATGTATTCACTATGTGTTAATGCTTTGTTCCGGTTCTCTATTAAAAGGAGGCATTAATATCCCTTAGTTTCCGCTAGGACCCCACTACCACGGGAGGGTAGGACAAAAGATGTCATGCAAGTTCTTTTCCATAAGCACGTATGACTATTTACGGCATACATGCCTACATTACATTGATGAATTGGAGCTAGTTCTGTGTCACCCTATGTTATAGCTATTACATGAGGAATCGCATCCGACATAATTATCCATCACTGATCCAATGCCTACGAGCTTTTCACATATTGTTCTTCTCTTATTTACTTTTCCGTTGTTGTTGTTACAATTACTACAAAACTGCTACTGTTACTTTTGCTACTGTTACCGTTACTTCCATACTACTTTGCTACTAAATACTTTGCTGCAGATACTAAGTTATCCAGGTGTGGTTGAATTGACAACTCAACTGCTAATACTTGAGAATATTCTTTGGCTCCCCTTGTGTCGAAACAATAAATTTGGGTTGAATACTCTACCCTTAAAAACTGTTGTGATCCCCTATACTTGTGGGTTATCACCGGGCTCTTCGACCACACCACGAATTCAGGGAGCACGTCCAGCAAGGAGAAGCGTGGCCAAGGTGGGTGCACGATCACCGCGCGCCTCCCTTCGTCATGGGGGCTGCTCTGAAGCCGGTGGGCCCCGCCGCGAGAAGAGGTGCCATCGCGGGCACCAAGAGGAGTGCCGGCTCTAGGGGTGCGCGCCCATGCCCCCTAGGGGCCACCATGGGAGCCGCAGGATGCTTGCGGGGACGACCGCGACCTCTCTTGGGAGGCGGAGCGGCAGGCCCCTCCTTGGAAGCCTTCCCCTTCTCGGCCGCTGAAAACCTCCTCAGTGACGCCATGGGAGCAAGATGGAGAAGAGGAGAAGCATGTGGGAGCAAGACGAAGGAGAGATGGGCGAGGGGTTCTGCCCCTCCCTCACATTTATAGCCAAGGGACGCCAACCGCCGGCATCCACGACCTCGCGCCATCATGATCTTCTGCATGTCGCATCGTCCCGTCAAGTCGAACAGTTGCCGAGGCCGCATGGGGAAGCGGAGTCGCCCACGTCCTATCAATCGCCACGCGTCATCAAGGCCGCAGGCGGTTAAGGCCCGCGGCGCTCCGCACTTGCCCTTTGGCTTCTCCTGGAAGCCAAGTCCGAGTGTGCCTTGGGCCCGGGGGCTACTTTTGATATTCTGGATATTGGGGTATCCAGCCCTGCCTGCCCGCAGCCCACCGAATGGCTCCATCGATGGCCTGGTACGACCCAGCTTCAACATCAATAGCTCAAGACCCTCACGAGGGGCCAAGCCTCGCGAGGCGGAGGACACCAAGACCCCCGATGGGGATCGGCCTCCTCAGGCTGGCTCCCGAGGGGCAGAGAGTTCTATGCAAGGTATACCTCCTGAGGCTCAGCTGACGTGAGCCATGACCACCAAGGCCAGACGGGCGCAGAGTGCAGGTTTCCTCTTCGGTGCAAAGGAGGCAAGCCACAGGCGCGGAGTCCCGAGGAATCAGCCAAAGGTTTCCATGCCGGTGCAACGAGACCAAGACCGCCAGGACGGTAGGACGGAGGTCATCGATGAGCCCACCGCAGCGTCACGACCAGAGGCTTTTCGCAGGCGAAGACTATTTTTGTCAGGATAAGTTGTACTACTTGTCCCCTTTCAAATCCGGCCGTTGTGGGATCCCTTCCCGCCAACATTTTGGAAGAGGACCAAGGCCACTATAAATAGGACTTAGCCACCACCATAGAGGGCAATTGAGTCGGATCTGGTTCACACCCCCTCAGCTTTATCGAGCTCAAGAACACCTCACATCATGAGGCTAGTTCATCCACTGTACTAGTTCATCCCCAGCCCTCCGAGGCAATCCACCAAAATGCTGGAGTAGGGTATTACACTGCAAGGTGGCCCGAACCAGGATAAACTTTTGTGTCTCTTTGTCTCTTCGAGCTTGACGCGCTAGGCTTAGGAGGATCACAACTAGGCAGGCTGGCTAGGTTGAGATCTCAGCACACACCCTAGAGTTCGAAGCTCTCAAGGGTTTGCGAAAACCGTAATCCGACAGTCATCAATCACCAAAAGGGGGAGATTGTAAGTGCATCTAGTGCCACCCCTAGTTGGTTTTGGAGTATTGACGACAAACGTGGTTGAGGGACTAATGTGTTTGTGATAATTGCAGGATAACATAGGTAGTGTCCTGATACGTCTCCAACGTATCTATAATTTATGAAGTATTCATGCCATGTTTACAATAGTTTTATATGATTTTGGTATGATTTGATTAGAACTAACCCGGACTGACGTTGTTTTCAGCAGAACTACCGTTGTTGTTTTTGTGCAGAAATAGAAGTTCTCGGAATGTGCTGAAAATCAACAAAGATTTTTTTTGGAAAATATAAAAAATACTGGAACAAAAATCTACCAGAGGGGAGTCCCGTGGGCCCCACGAGGGTGGGGGCGCGCCCACCCCCCTAGGGTGCGCCCCTATGCCTCGTGGACTTCCCGTGGGGCCCCCTGACTTGTTCTTGATGCCAACCTCTCCTATAAATGCCCAAACCTCTAGAAAATAACCTAGATCGGGAGTTTCGCCGCCGCAAGCCTCTGCAGCCACGAGAAATCAATCTAGGCCCTCTCTGGCACCCTGTTGGAGGGGGCCATCATCACCGGAGGCCATGAGGAAGGATCTCGGAGGAGCCATCATCGCCATGAAGGCCAAGGACCAGAGGGGAAACCTCTCCCCAACCAGGGGGAAGGCCATGAAGTAAGAAGCACAAGGGGGAGAACCTCTCCTCCTCTCTCTCGGTGGCGCGGAAGTGCCATTGGGAGGGGAATCATCGCTGCGGTGATCGTCTTCATCAACATCACCATCATCATCACCATCCTCATCTCTTTTACGCGGTCCACTCTCCCGCACCCCGCTGTAATCCCTACTTGAACATGGTGCTTTATGCCACATATTATGATCCAATGATGTGTTGCCATCCTATGATGTTTTGAGTAGATATCCTTTGTCTTTGGGTTGATTGATGATATAGATTGGTATGAGTTGTATGTTTTATTTTGGTGCTGTCCTATTGTGCCCTCCGTGTCGCGCAAGCGTGAGGGATTCCTGCTGTAGGGTGTTGCAATATGTCCATGTTTACTTATTATCTGCGTTGCTTGAGTGACAGAAGCATAAACACGGATAAGTGGGTCATGGCGTATGGGAATAAAGGGGACTTGATACATTAATGCTATAGTTGGGTTTTACCTTAATGATCTTTAGTAGTTGTGGATGCTTGATAGAGTTCCAATCATAAGTGCATATGATCCAAGAAGAGAAAGTATGTAGCTTATGCCTCTCCCTCATATGAAATTGCAATAGTGATTACCGGTCTTGTTAACGATTGCCTAGGATAATTCCGCACACCGACCCATCATTATTCCACACTCGCTATTTATAATATTTAGTAATATATTCTAACTTTATGATAACAACACCTACTTTTATGTTTTAGCTCTCCGATATCATGCAAAGTTATCCTCTTGATACCCACAATGTAGTTTTATTTCTCGTTTCTAGTTTGAAGCAAACGTTCGGTGTACATAGAGTCGTATCAGTGGCAGATAGGACTTGAGAGAATATTGATCTTACCTTTAGCTCCTTGTGGGTCGACAGTCCATACTTATCACTTCCACCTTTGGGAATTGCTATGATGATTCCCTGGACTTGGGGATTATCAAGCTCTTTTCTGGCGTCGTTGCCGGGGAGCAATAGCGTGGGGTTGATATTCTCGTGTGTGCTTGTTTGCTTTCTTAACTAAGTAGATTTTTTTCCTTATTGTTCCTGTTTAGTTGTGGGCGAAACATACAAAAAAATAAAAGAATGAAAATACAAAAAAAAGTACTTGCCTCTCATGCCTAAAAAGTTTTTCAATAAGAGAAGTGATTGGAAGGTTATGCATTGAAGAAGTGAGGGTCGACCTTGAGCACTTGTGTTCATGCTCATGGAAACAATGTAAACATTTTCATGGAAGATTCTCTGAAAATAATTATCCCTTTGTGTATATCCATTGTATTATAAAAATAATGTGCCAAGCTTTGGTTTTAGGATGATTAGATCGCTTGTTTGCTATTTGCAGTACATAAACAGAAACTTTGGCTCTAGCGCGTGATTTTACTTTTTTTACTGGAAAGTCAAATGGGTCTGAAACTTTTTGCACATTACTTCTATACAAATTGTTTAAATTTTAATATGTTTTTTAGAATTTTTTGGAGTTACAGAAGTTTACTAAATTTCCAGATTACTACAGACTGTCCTGTTTTTGACAGATTCTGTTTTCTATGTGGTGATCCCTTATTTTGATGAATCTATGGGTAGTATCGGGGGGTATGAACCATGGTGAAGTTGGAATACGGTAGATAAAGTGCTAATATGAAATTGGAATGAGTTTGCAACAATACCTAAAGGTAATGATTTTGTTTATTATACTAACGGATCTCACAAAGTTTTTGTTAAGTTTTTGTGTGGATGAAGCATTCGAAGAACGAGGAGTTACCGATGTGAGAAGAACAAAGAGAGGCAAGAGTTCAAGCTTGGGGATGCCAAGGCACCCCAAGTAAATATTTCAAGGATACTCAAGCATCTAAGCTTGGGGATGCCCTAGTTGGCATCCCATCTTTCTTCTTCAACAATTATCGGTATACCTCGGTTCTTGTTTTGTTCACATGATTTGTGTCCTTTGTGTTTTTCTTTTTCTTTAAGAACCATGCTAGTATGATATATCACTTCATTGATTTATAGAATGATTCATGTTCTTCACTTATATCTTTTGAGTATGACCTTATATAGAATGCTCTTTGTGCTTCACTTAAATCTTTTGAGTATGGTTTTATAGAATGCTTTGTGTGCTTCACTTATATATTTTGAGCTTGGATATTGGTTAGACTATATTAATTGTAGAATGCTCCATGAACTTCACTTATATCTTTTGGAGTATGAATAATACTATCATCTAAAGTGGGTTTGGAAGAGTGTCAACTTTAGGAATTAGTGATCCCACTATTTTGGAGGGTGTTGAATCTTAGTGTGATATTTATGAAAGTGGATTTGGAAGAGTGTCAACTTTAGGTAGTAATGATTCCACTATTTTGGAAGAGGTTTCAATTGATTATGAGAACAAAGTTGCTATCTATGATGATTATTGTGGTGACATGTATGCTAATGTTAACCATGAAACTTGTCATCATGATTTTAATTCTCAATTGGATTATGCCTCACATGACAGTTATTTTGTTGAGTTTGCCCCCACTATTCTGAATGAGAAGAATTTTGCTTATGTGGAGAGTAGTAAAATTTCTATGCTTGTAGATCATGAAAAGAATGCTTTATGTGATGGTTATATTGTTAAACTCATTCATGATGCTACTGAAAATTATTATGAGAGAAGAATTCATGTTTGTAGGAGTTGCAATAATATCAAGTTTCCTCTCTATTTGCTTGAAGTTTTGAAGTTATACTTGTTTTACCTTCCTATGCTAGTTGATTCTTGTTCCCATAAATTGTGTGCTCACAAAATCCCTAGGCATAAGAAGTGAGTTAGATTTAAATGTGCTAGTCATATTCTTCATGATGCTCTCTTTATGTTTCAATTCTTATCTTTTATGTGAGCATCATTGAAATCATCATGCCTAGCTAAAAGGCATTAAAGAAAAGCGCTTGTTGGGAGACAACCCAATATTTACCCTTGCTGTTTTTGTGTGTTTACATGATTAAGCTACTGTATTAATCATGTTTTATAGCTTTTGTTTCAATAAAGTTCCAAGTAAGACCTTTGGAAGACTTGGGTGAAAGTTAATGTGATCTTGCTGTAAAAAACAGATACTTTACGCTCACGAGATTAGCTGTCATTTTTTACAGAAGAGTGATTTTGAGTCGATTCTTTTTGCAGAAGATTAATATAAACATTCCTCACGTCCACCCATTTATTTCATAATTTTTGGAGTAACAGAAGTATGGTTTCTGTTCAGATCATTACAGACTGTTCTGTTTCTGACAGATTCTGTTTTCATTGCATAGTTTGCTTGTTTTCTAATTTCTATGGCTTATGTTTCTCAATATAAATTGTAGAAATGATATGGTACAGTAGGCATTGTGTGAGAACAATTATGAACCTTGTATTTGACATTACCAAAGTGAATGGTTTACTCTTTATCATACTAACCTATCTCACGAAGTTCCGTTAAGTTTTGTGTGATTGAAGTTTTCAAGCTTTGGCTGAGATATCGATATAAGGAGACTAAGGAGTGGAAAGACCCTAAGCTTTGGGATTCCCAAGGCACCCCAAGGTAATATTCAAGGAAGAATCAAACGCCTAAGCTTGGGGATGCCCCGGAAGGCATCCCCTCTTTCGTCTTCAAAACTATCGGTATACCTTACTCGGAGCTATATTTTTATTCGTCACATGATATGTGTTTTGCTTGGAGCGTATTTTTAATTTTACTTGCTGTTTGAATAAAATCATTGGATCTAAAATTTTGAATGAAAAAGAATCCTCCCATGGCTAGTTAATTATTTGGCTGCTCAGTATTCTTCACTTATATCTTTTTGGAGTAGTTTGTCATTTACTCACGTGCTTCA
>NC_041385.1:380778558-380823324 GCF_002162155.2 Triticum dicoccoides | reverse complement strand
TTCATATGCTTATAACATGGGGAGTAATGACTTCACACATAATAAGTATAGGTAGTAAACTTATTGAAAGTTAGCAAACGCAGTATTGGTCACTTGAACAATTCATGAAAGAATATTGAAGGAAGAGAGATTTCACATATAAATATACTATATTGGACATCTTTTGTAATTATGAGCACTCATTTAAATATGACATGCTAAAAGGTTGATGTTGGACAAGGAAGACAACTTAATGGGTTATGTTTTCCTATATCTGAAATGTTATATTGTCTTGGATCATCCAACATGTTGAGCTTGCCTTTCCCTCTCATGCTAGCCAAATTCTTTGCACCAAGTAGAGATACTACTTGTGCTTCCAAACATTCCTTAACCCAGTTTTGCCATGAGAGTCCACCATACCTACCTATGGATTGAGTAAGATCTTTCAAGTAAGTTGTCATCGTGCATGCAATAAAAATTGCTCCTTAAATATGTATGATCTATTAGTGCGAAGAAAATAAGCTTTATACGAACTTGTGATAGGGAAGAAATAAAAGCGATAGACTGCATAATAAAGGTCTTTATCACAAGCGGCAATACAGAGTGACGTTTTTTTGCATTAAGACTTTGTGCATCCAACCATAAAAGCGCATGACATCTCAACTTCCCTCTGCGAAGGGCCTATCTTTTACTTTTATCTTCTACCCTTATACAAGAGTCATGGTGATCATCGCCTTTCCTTTTTACACTTTTTCCTTTGGCAAGCACTTTGTGTTGGAACGATCTGGATATATATATATATACACTTGGATGTAGGTTTTCATAAATTATTATTGTTGACATTACCCTTGAGGTAAAAGGTTGGGAGGCGAAACTATAAGCCCCTATCTTTCTCTGTGTCCAATTAAAACTTTGAACCAATAAATATCACATGAGTGTTAGCAATTGTGAAAGATTAAATGATAGTTGAGTATGTGGAGTTTGCTGAATCAAAGCTCTTACATAGACCTTCCCGAAAATAAGATGAATTGCAATTGTTTGATGACTAAGAGCACGGTTTGTTAGTTTTCAAGAAAGTTTATGATCTATACTTTAACGTGAGAATAGTTTGTTACTTGATCATGAGAAGTTTTATCAGTTGAGCTACAAATATATAATGATGCTAGAAGAAGTGATTGGAACTATCATTGATCAAACTTAAGCACTTGCTAGCATTCACACTTCATAAATTATTTCTTTTATCATTTACCCACTCGAGGACGAGCAGGAATTAAGCTTGGGGATGCTGATACGTCTCCAATGTATCTATAATTTATGAAGTATTCATGCCATGTTTACAATAGTTTTATATGATTTTGGTATGATTTGATTAGAACTAACCCTGACTGACGATGTTTTCAGCAGAACTACCGTGGTGTTGTTTTTGTGCAGAAATAAAAGTTCTCAGAATGAGCTGAAAATCAAAGGAGATTTTTTTGGAAAATATAAAAAATACTGGAACAAAATTCTACCGGAGGGGAGTCTCGTGGGCCCCATGAGAGTGGGGGCGCGCCCACCCCCGTAGGGCGCGCCCCTGTGCCTCGTGGACTTCTCGTGGGGCCCCCTGACTTGTTCTTGACGCCAACCTCTCCTATGAATGCCCAAACCTCCAAAAAATAACCTAGATCGGGAGTTCCGCCGCCGCAAGCCTCTGTAGCCACGAGAAATCAATCTAGGCCCTCTCTGGCACCCTGCCGGAGGGGGCCATCATCACCGGAGGCCATGGGGAAGGATCTCGGAGGGGCCACCATCGCCATGAAGGCCAAGGACCAGAGGGGGAAGCTCTCCCCAACCAGGGGGAAGGCCATGAGGGAAGAAGCACAAGGGGGAGAACCTCTCCTCCTCTCTCTCGGTGGCGCCGGAGTGCCATCGGGAGGGGAATCATCACCACGGTGATCGTCTTCATCATCACCATCATCATCACCATCCTCATCTCTTTTACGCGGTCCACTCTCCCGCACCCCGTTGTAACCCCTACTTGAACATAGTGCTTTATGCCACATATTATGATCCAATGATGTGTTGCCATCCTATTATGTTTCGAGTAGATATCCTTTGTCTTTGGGTTGATTGATGATATAGATTGGTATGAGTTGTATGTTTTATTTTGGTGTTGTCCTATTGTGCCCTTCGTGTCGCGCAAGCGTGAGGGATTCCCGCTGTAGGGTGTTGCAATATGTCCATGGTTTACTTATTGTCTGCGTTGCTTGAGTGACAGAAGCATAAACACGGATAAGTGGGTCACGGCGTATGGGAATAAAGGGGACTTGATACGTTAATGCTATGGTTGGGTTTTACCTTAATGATCTTTAGTAGTTGCGGATGCTTGCTAGAGTTCCAATCATAAGTGCATATGATCCAAGAAGAGAAAGTATGTTAGCTTATGTCTCTCCCTCATATGAAAATGTAATAGTGATTACCGGTCTTGTTAATGATTGCCTAGGATAATTCCGCACACCGACCCATCATTATTCCACACTCGCTATTTATAATATTTAGTAATATATTCTAACTTTATGATAACAGCACCTACTTTTATGTTTTAGCTCTCCGATATCATGCAAAGTTATCCTCTTCATACCCACAACGTAGTTTTATTTCTCGTTTCTAGTTTGAAGCAAACGTTCGGTGTACGTAGAGTCGTATTAGTTGCAGATAGGACTTGAGAGAATATTGATCTTACCTTTAGCTCCTTGTGGGTTCGACACTCCATACTTATCACTCCACCTTTGGGAATTGCTACGATGATTCCCTGCACTTGGGGATTATCATGTCTCTCATTGATTCGGTTTACCTACCAGAGATGACCCCTAAAAATGTGTGAAGACATTGAAGACAATGGTGGTTCGTGAAGACATTCACGACGAAGATCATGACTCGTGAAGCTATTCACTTGAAGACTTTGGAGTACGAAGATATGGTTGTTTCGTAGTTTCCTTTCTTCTTTATTGAGTCATAGGAACCACCGTACTGTTAAGTGGGGTCCAAGTGAACAAAGTCAGAGTGACTGAAGTGATGCTCAACCAAATCCTATGTCTTTGAGCGAAGACAATGAGAGCAAATCTTATCTAGAGCTGATGAGTCAGCTTTGCTTGTAGCCCAAGACAAGCTGTCGCGTGTGTTTGAAATCTGACTGTTGGACACGTGTCAATTCCTTAGTGACCCAGGGTCATTTCAGACATATCAGGTCAGGTTGCCTCCTGGCTATAAATAGCACACCCCCTACACCATAAATTGGTGGCTGCTCAGAGTTAGTGCACGGCTTTTGTCGTTTGAGAGCAACCCACCTCTGAAGCATTTGAGAGAGAGAGAGAGATCCTTGGGAGGACAAAGCCCAAAACACCCAGAGCCAAAGAGTGTTAGGCATCACTGAAGTCTTTCTGTCCGCGTGATCTAAAGACTTGTTACACTTGAGGACTGTGAATCCTCCAGCCGGTTAGGCGTCGCGTTCTAAGCATCCAAGAGTCATTGTGGATTGCCAGTGAACGAAGTATGTGAAGGTTTGGAAGTCTACCTCAAAGACTTACCAGAGTGATTGGGCGAGGACTGGGTGTCCTTAGCTCAAGGGGAATAAGGTGAAGACACAGTCTTCTGAGTTCAATCTCAGCCTCCCTAACCAGACATATAGTTGTCACAGCAACTGGAACTGGTCTACCAAATCCTTGTCTTTGCCAAGCAACTGGTTCTATCCTTTACTCTACTTACTTTATAGTTTGTCTTCATGAACTCATTGCTTGCCTGCCTGATTCATTTGACTTCATCGTGTGAAGACTTATATCTGTTTAGCTTCGTACTATCTTCCATTTTGATCCTGTCTACCTAGTTGCAGTTAGTCTTCGTGCTTTCACTGTATTGTATGCTTGACTAATGCGTGCCTAGTGTAGTCTTCATTCCGTTGCTTACTATATAGGCTCAGTTTACCTATTTGCCTTCAAAGCCACCGTGTTTTGAAGACTTTCATAAAAATCGCCTATTCCCCCCCCCTCTAGTCGATAACTAGCACTTTCAGCGGCCAACTTCAAGTGGGAGGTGACTGTCGTCTATGGACCGGTGAACCATCGACGATCATTGGCCTTTCTTGAGGAGCTACGTAGTAAGATTGGGTCCACCTCCCTCCCGGTCATCGTGTGTGGGGACTTCAACCTGCTTCGCTCGGCATCTTACAAAAATAATACCCGAGTTGACTTCTCGGGTATGCAACATTTTAATGATTGGATCGCAGATCTTGGCCTCCGCGAATAGACCAGGTGGGGGCTAGATATACCTGGATTAATAGACAAGTGGCCCCCACCTAGAGTGTCCTTGGCCGGGTATTTATGTCCCCATAGTGGGAACTTCGTTTTCCCTTAGCCACGCTTCAGGCGATCAGTCGGATCAGCTCCGATCACGTCCCCCTCTTGTTGTCATGGCAAGATGAGCGTCCTCGCCCCCCACCTCACTTGAGGTTTGAAATCTTCTGTCCCCGCCAGTCGGGTTTCATCTCTGCGATTAAGGAGCATTGGGTGGCGGCCAGGGCCAAACCGCACAAAGCCATGTCTGTGTTGGATGAATGGCACCATCTCGCCAAACGCTCTAGACAATTCATGAAGGGCTGGGGTGCCAACGTGGAGCATGATCTTAGGGTCCAGAAGAGTATACTACTTGCTGAGATCCAGGCCCTAGACTTGTGTGCTGATGGCCTCGGCCTATCCTCGACGACTGGGCTCTACGATACAATCTTGAGGATACTCTGATGGACATTTACTCTAAGGATCAAGAATATTGGCGTCAACGGGGCTCCATGAACTGGACTCTATTTGGCCGCGTAGACGGTGCACCACCTCCCTTTTGTGGGATGGTGCACGGATGATCCAGGATCCGAACGAACTCAGGAGTCATGCGGACGGCTTTTGTAAGGCATTGTTCGTCGAACGTCCTAGGGGAGGCATCGCGCTAGCGGACTCTATTTGGGCGGAGGATCAGCATGTGTCTATCGATGAGAACAACGCCCTGCTCGCTCCCTTTGAGAAGGTGGAGGTGGAGACCTTCATTAAATCTATGAACCCGGACTCGGCTCCGGGCCCTGATGGGATACTAGTTCCCTTCTTCCAAGTGTTCTGGCACACCATCAAGGGAGATATCCTCGCCCTGTTCCTCGATTTTTCCCGATGAACGTTAGATGTCTCACGCCTAAACTATGGGATCATTTCGCTTATCCCGAAGGTTCAGGGGGGCGCAGACATTAGACAGTTTCGTCCAATCGCGGTAATCAATGTGACCTTTCGGATTTTGGCCAAGGGGTACGCCACTAGGGCGGCCCTGATAGCCCCTCGGATACACCATCCTAATCAGACGGCATTCATCAAGGGGCGGTATATTCTAGATGGAATCCTCGTCCTCCATGAGGTGCTCCATGAAGTTAAAAGGAGACACCTCCAAGTGGTGCTCTTCGAAATCGACTTCCATAAGGCATGTGATACGGTCCACTGGTCCTTCCTTCGGGAAGTTATGTCGAAGCGAGGCTTCTACCCCCCCCCCCCATTGGATTGCTCATGTCATGCAGCTCGTATCGAGTGGACGCATGAGAATCAACATCAATGGGGAGGTAGGCCCATACTTTCCAATGGTACAAGGGGTTCGATAGGGAGACCCGCTCTCCCCCTTCCTCTCCAACCTCGTGGTCTATGCTCTAGCGGCGAGCTTGAACCTTGCCAAAAGGGCCGGTCATGTTAGGGGTATTTGTCCTCACCTCATTGCCAGGGGGTTAACCCATCTGCAATATGTCGACGACACGATCCTGATGGTAGAAGGCTCGGACTAGGACACCACACATCTAAAGTTCCTCCTCCTATGTTTTCAAGAGATGTCGGGACTGACCATAAACTTCGCAAAGAGTGAAGTAATGGTGTTGGGGTATTCTATTGAGGAGTCTCACCGCATAGCTTATCGACTTAATTGTCGACTTGGGTCCTTCCCGACAACCTACCCGGGCATGCCAATTAGTGATCCCCGGATCCAGGAGAAGGACCTCCGTCCTACAGTGGCCAAGGTTCAGCATAGGGTTAAGCCATTGCAAGGACGGTGGCTTTCGAAGGCATCGAGGGTTGTACTTATCAACTCCTCCATGATTAGCCTACTGATGTACCTGATGGGATTATATAGTTTGCACGAATCCCTCCATCAGGATATTGCTAAGTACCAATCCCGGTTCTTCTGGGCGGGGAAGGGTAATAAGCAGAAGTACCACATGGTTAAGTCGTCTGAGATCTGCAAACCCAAAGACCAAGGGGAATCGGGGTCATTCGTCCAAACAAATGAACATCACCCTCCTGTCCAAGTGGCTTTGGCATATCGAGACCGGAGATGGGGGACTATGGCTCAAGATTATCCGCTCTAAATATTTGTGTGGTCAGCTACTCGCCTTTGCCCCTAGAGCGGGCAGTTCCCAGTTCTGGCAATCAATCCCCAGCTGTTGCCGGTTCTTCAGATAGGATCTTCAGTTAATGTTGGTTCGGGCACGAGCACCTTATTCTGGTTGGACCGATGGTCTGGCAATAGGCCTTTTGTTGAACGATTCTACTCGCTCTATAGTATATGTACCCACCATCAACTCACGGTTAGGGCAGCCTGGCGGACCTTGGATGTGTCACGTTCATACGTACCTTCGGTCCTCAGGAGCAGGTCTGGTGGGAGGAGTTGTTGGAGTGTATCGCCCTGCACTCGCCCTCCCTAGAGCCTAATGTTGTATCTTGGCATCTCGAGCCAAGTGGCTTGCTTTCCACTAAGTCTCTCTATAAGGCATTGTTGGCCACTCCAGGACCGCAGGAGCTTAATCTCTTGGGAGATTAAACTGCCAATGAAGATTCAGACCTTCCTTTGGCAATGGGTGTGCGGCCGTCAACCCTCGGGTATGGAGGTGCTTAAACGCAATGGCGCTAGTGATGGGCAATGCCCTCTTTGCGACATGCCAGAGGATACCAACCACATCTTCTTCCATTGTCCGGCCGCAATCTTCCTTTGAGTTGCTTCCGGGAAGTGGTAGGCGGGAATTGGTGCCGCGATAACCTCCCACATTTATTTCGTGAGGCCCTTAGTTCTCCTTGTGAGATCCGCCCATCCATGTGGGTTGCCATAGGCGCACTAGCATGGACATTATGGAATGTGCATAATAAACTTGTGATCAAGCATGTGATTCCGCAGCGTGCGACTGATGCTATATACAAATTGTGTGGCTTCCTGCAGCTCTGTCGACCGCTTAGCAAGCGGCGACATAGCGACTACATCGAGTGATCATTGTCGACCTTCATTCCTCCGTAGGATCCCTTGCACCTTCGACTCCTGCACCGCCGCATAAGCTGGATTAGCTAGTCATTTGTTTCTAAGGGTTTGTTGTGTTGTGCCCCTAGTCAGATTTGTTTTGTTTTTATGGCACTTGCTTCTTTTCTTTGTCCTTGAACTTATGACGTTCTTGGATGCTTGGTGCGGTTGCTTTATAATATAAAGTGGTGGAAACCCTTTTTCGTCATGAATATGTTGTTGGAAGAGTTTGACACGTCAAAAGATGCGCCCTAGATTTTCCGAAACATCCTAGGCGTTGTTCGCACACGAACACGCCACCGTGTACCCTTGACGCCGGGGGTGATGCACTGCGGCTCACGTCGAAGGAGGCCCAGCCAGAAGCGCGGTACGCAAGCAATATGGTGGGTGCTTTTGTAGACCCGAAACCCCACACGCCCGGGAAGGACCCTGTCAGGGCGCGCGGCGGGTATGGGATGCCCTAGGTCGACCTAATTGCCCCTAGGCCCTCGAGGTTCGCCGCCCTGCAACAAGAAGAACGAACAAAGAACGAGGAAAAGAAGAAGAAGGGAAAAGGTAAAAGTAAAGGTAAAAGATTAATAGATTGATATGTCGATTGTATGTTGTTGTTCAATCGGCCGTCACCTCTTATCTATATAAGAGGCAGGTGGACTTCCCGTATAAAAAAAGAACTTGCCTTGCCTTCCAAATCAACAAAATCTAACCAAATTCGGACTTCTCACGACCTCCGGCCCGGATGTCCAGCTCTAGGCCCGGATGATCCGACCAAGCCCAGATTTCTGACAGCAGCCCACTAATCGGGTTGTAACTTTTTCATACGAACTCGGATTAAGATGATTTTTATATCAAAATCAACCGTTTCGACGAGACGCACAACTTTGCTGTTCAACACTTTCTGATTTGAAGTCATCTTGAGGGTGTTTCAGGCAGTTTTATGAAGTCTGCAGCAAAAAAAGTTGTCCAGACGTCTGATCTTTGTCCGAATCGTCCGGCCTCTACCCGGATCATCCGGGACTACACCCAGATCATCATCAGTCAGATGATCTGGACCCGGTCCGGATAATCCGACCATGCAATGCTGCAGCGCACAATTTTGTTCTTTGGATCGTTCGTTCAGCCCTCGGTCGGATGATCTGGACCCGGTTCGGATGATCTGACCATGCCATGCTGCAGCACACAGTTTTGGCTGTAGAACTCATACGACCTCGGATTGGAACGATTTTTATATCAAAATCGTCCGTTTCGAGGAGACGAAGAACTTTACAATTTTAACTTTTTCTATCGAAGGCCATCTTAATTAGATTTCATGCCATTCTTTAATCTGATGTCAATACGAGCATCCCTAAGATTGTCATAACTTTTGCATCCGAGCTCCGTTTTGGACCATCTCTATATCTATTTTGACCGGCTTGAAGAGTCATCCAATGGTGACATGAAATCATGAATTTGACCTTATCTTGCTACAACCTCAAGTAACTTTTTGCGATCATGCCATTTTCAAGCATCAACAGGCGCCTAACACTGATGTCATCCTACATATCTTTTTTTTTGTGAATGGTCATTCTACATATCACGACCCATGATTAGTTGCAGGCGCAGGGAGGGTTCATCCCGCTTCGCATGTTAGACTATGGTCTGCCTCTCCATGTAAGCCTCCGTGTTCTCATTGCGAGCATCAGTAGCAGGCTTCTTGTCTGGCTGATCGCCTGATCTCGCTAGCCATTTCTTAAGATGTCATCTCTGGACGCAAATGATGTGTATCCGCAGGCAATACATTCGACCTGAAATATTGGGCAAAGTCCGTGAGACAGCTACAGCAGAAATGTGACAATTTCAAGCTTTATCAAACCCCTAAGCCTAAAAGCTGCTGCACTTTTTAAAATGCTGTGAACTAAACCATCTGCAGGTCGGCTCTAAACTTTAGAATGTTCAAAGAAATCTTTCAAGTAAATATAATAAAAAAAGTTATTATAAAAGATATTTGATATTTTACTGAATCCCAATAGGTTAACCAAATTACTAGCCAGCCCATACACTTGCATGGGCTTTCAAAGAGAGAAAGTTCTGAAAAAACTGTAGTGTTACAAGGAAAATTTGTATGAATTAGATACATAGAAAATACTTGCAAATACGCTTTTTGATGACTATAACTACAAAGCACCTAGAAAGCAATTAGATTCTTTTGATTAATGACTGATTAAGGTATTGCAGGGTAGCTCAATGGTGGGCATACATGGTTGTTACATCTAGTACCTGAGTTCTAATTTCATCATCCACTTTAAGAATATGTTCCCTTTCCTGTTGGTCTATGTCTAATTACTGATTAGAAGGTTTACATGTATGTGCACTCTTCCAATTCTGTTAGATACTTGCGACTATATGTATTACAATTACGTGATAGCATGATGACCTGATAGTTGTAAGAATGGTTGCAGCAAAAACTTCAGGCTTTATCATATTGCTATCTGGGGTTAGTTCGGAGACCATATCCCAATTGTTATTGCTTAACTGGAATGCACTCTGTCCAGCATAAATTTACAGAAAAACTTAAATTAAACCTGCACACATGTATCTTATCTGCAGCCATTTTTTATGGAAGTTTGTCCCACACACAATGATAGATTTAATTGAAATTGATGCACACTGTTCAACATAACATGTATCTCTATATAGGACCTAATACATCCACAATCCTTCATATGAGATCCAAAACACACATAATGCGGATAGATAATTTTCTAGATACATCTTTTTTGATTAACACGCAAATTTGTAACTATTTTCTCATATAAGATATACTCCCTCCGTTCCTAAATATTTGTCTTTCTAGACATTTCAAATGGACTACCACATAAGGATGTATGTAGACATATTTTAGAGTGTAGATTCACTCATTTTGCTTCGTATGTAGTCACTGTTAAAATATCTAGAAAGACAAATATTTAGGAACGGAGGGAGTATAAGATAGTAGCTTTACGAGAGACCCAATTGTTAGATGGACAACACTAGTTAGCAGCACCACACGGTGGTCTTCCCATGCGGTGGTTTCCTCCCACTCTCTTACATGCAACTATGACACATAAGCATGAGATCAGCAAAAGATTCTTTATCCAAATTTTTAAAAAGTTTTATCTAACAAAACCGTTAACCCGGTTGATGATCCGCTTTCGTCATTAGCTTCCCCGCGGCGAGCTCTTCAAAATGGATCCCATGTCGGCATATTTCTGTAACTTTTTTTTCGTCTATACTTGTCAGATTACTATCACTTACTTGCATATTATTACCTACTTAGTTGTCAGATTGAATTAACTTTGTTGCCAGATTGTAGAACGCCGAAAAGATATCGACTAAAAGGTGCAGCACGAGGGTCCGGCGGCACAGATCTGCCACCGGGAGGTTGCGCGGTGAGGAGCTGCTGCTAGGGCGGCATGGTGGAGCGACTTCGCTGTGAGGATGCAGGAGCGCGCCGGAGGCCGCTCGATCTTCTCCGTTCTCCGGCGGGCGAGTGTGATGCTTGTGCGTGTGGGGGCTTGGTCACGCCTAGGAACCGAGGTGGTTCATGGCCTCGGGCGGCATTTCCCTAGTCCCTGTTGGCATGGTGCTTGACAAGGATTGGTGGTACATGTTGCGTCCGCTGATCCAGCTTTCGCGGCGGTTGGCAGATCCAGCGGCAGGTGCTGGTCGGTGGCCTCCGCAAGGTGCGGTTGGCTACTTCAACGATGGGTTTCTTCGACTGCGAGCTGGCTCAATGGTGGTGCTAGGTGGGCACCGCCATGAGATGATGTGCGGATGAGGTGGTGTTGGGTGCTTGGGTGAAAACCCTGTCTCGGTCGTGGCCGTGACTAGCGGTGGGGGCGGTCGTGGCCGTCGCTTACATTCTTGTAGGCATCACTGTTTTGCTGCCATACCCCTCCCGTGTGGATCACTGCTCCGGGGACAACCGTTGATCTTGTTTGATCACGAGGATGTCGCCTTGGTGTTGTATTCCCCCATGGGGGCTTCGTCTTTGGAGCTGGGTACTGGCATGCAGGACCATTGGAAGACGGCAGTTTTGGTGTCGAGGCTTCTGTGGCAACGATGATGAGGGAGCAATGTTGGAGACATGGCTATGGTTGAGGTAGTCGGCTCTTTTCCGGCGTGTTCGCACGATTGCCTCCGCCGGTTTGTTGTTGCGAAGTCGAAGCTGCGGTAGCGGGTCCCGGTGGCCTACGATAACAGGCAGCGGGTGGTTCGTTCGATGATCTTCTACAACGCCAGTCATGCCTAGTTCTTCGTGGTTCTCCTTCAGAGTCGGAGCTGCGTTGTCTGGTCGCAGGTGGCCGAGTTCTGGCGCGGATCTTCATGCATCTTCACACAACTTCTACAATGTGGGTTGGGTCGACGATCACCTAAGGCGAAGTTGGAGTCTTCTGCTCAGGGTTTATGGATGGCGATGACGCTTCTAGGGGAGGGATGATGACGATGACGCCTACATGCTGTCTCAGTGAGGCCCCGTTGGAGTGGTGTGCGTGGGGTATCTTATGCGTGTCGCTCAGCGGTGGTGATGGTTTTTGCCCGGTTCTCCATAATTAACTGGGCAATCTGGTTCACTCGGTTTTCCCCAATTAACCGAACAACTCTTTTCTTCCTAATGAATGCTGCCATTTCGAAAGAAAAAAAGAACCTACCCAAAGCTTTCGACCCCACCAGTGTGTAGTGACTTTGGGCCCATGGCCAATGTATCTTCCCTGCCCACTTACCCCTTCATGGGTGGACCTATATATACCTTTCCCCCTCCTCCAATTTAGGGCTAGCAAAGTAGAACTAGACATTAGAGCCTTGTGGGATTCCTCCATTGTGGAGATAACTCCTCTCATGGAGAAGAAGGCCTTCTCTTGAGGGGAAGACTCCATAGGAGTATCAAGACCTCCACTTGTGGAGAAGTCCGTTGAAGCGTCAAGTTCTCCTTGTCCTCGGACTTGGGCAAGCACCCTAGCTTGTTCCATCTCTCTCTATTGGATGATTTGAATCAAGTATTTATCCTAATGTATCTTGTGTTGCAACATGTGTGTTGATTTGTGCTTCTTTCCCTTGTGATTCCTCTCGTTTTCCCTTGTGTTCTTCGCATCCTTCCTCAAATCCACCTCCAATTCATGAAGATCGAGCAACCCTAAGGTCTGCCCTACATTATTTGGTATCATGAGCAAGGTTGCCACGATTTGGAGCAACCCCCCCCCCCCCGACACATACTATTCTAGCCTATTTTTGTTTCGTTCTTGCCTAATTAGAAAAATCCCACCCAAAAATAGCCATACCCAATTTCTTGTGATTTGCTTGGTTTTTATCCATGGATCTCTTGCAAAACTTGCTGATCGGCCTTCCATTGCATTCCTATGGCCCATTTTTTTTTCCTTTACCCTATCAATTTTGAACTGGAAATCGAGTTTTCCCGCCCCCGTGCTTCGATCTGGAATTTTCAGGTCAAACCCACACCTTCTCTGCGAAGACCGGAACTTCCGGACAATCTGGAACTTCCACCCCCTACCCCGAAACTTTTGGAATTTCCAGAGAGCACGCTAGAAATTTCAGCATCTTCACCGTTTTGGTCATAACTTTCACTACGGACTCCTATTTGAGTGTTCTTGGTCTTGTTTGGCCGAGAAAATTTTGGAGGAACTTCATCGACACCGTACACCTCCACCAACCATCATGATCGAGTCATCGCTTCATCACTCATGCATCACCAGAGTGACCATTTCGAACCATCTACATCAATAACCACCAAGTAAATCATCGCCAACAACCAGTTCATCCTTTGACACCTTCAACCGGAAGCAAAGCTGGTCATCCCCGACTTCATGAAAGGTTAAAGCCCCGTTCAGTAGCTCTCTGGCTTCCCAAACTAGCCAGCTTCTTGGCCAGCAAGCCAGCCGCTAACCAGGTTCACACGGGAGCTGTGAAGCGTTCGGCAGCAGCACCACGCCGTCGGCATGGGCCAGAGAGGAAAGGCGCGGGCTGGTCTGACTATGGGGTCGCGCGGTCGCTGGTTCGCTCGAGAGGGCTTCTTCAAATCGAAATTGTACCCAGGCCACTCTGGAATGGCATTCTCCTGTAAATTCAACCAACTCCGGCTTCGTCATTTGGAGAAGCTACGCTTCCACGGCTCCACAAAATTGCCTGCAAGGAGGGATGGCATCGCGAAGGGACTTCTTGGAGCTGCGGCATTCAGGCCAGCTCCGCGCGTGGAGCCGGTGAAGTTGGGAGCCGGCAAGCTTCTGAATGGGGCCTAAGTGTGACGAAGGTATCCATTCCGTCACAAACTTTGCCTTCCCTTGACATTACCTTTGTGAGCAATACCCTTTGAAATATCCTTTGCAACAATTGAGCTTTAGGGAAGTCTCTAATTCCTAAATATAAGGAAACAAAATTATATGTTTGCAACAAAGAACATGAAACAATTCAATTAGCAACGACTATAACAACAAACAGGTGGGTGCAACTCAGCACATGCAAATGGAGAGATCAATCAAGCAAGCATTCAAAAGGAGGATAGACTCCTGATAGCTAGGAATCATAACCTCAAGCCTCAACTGGAGTGGTTGTGGCACGAGTTGCGCATCAGTTTGTCTATTCAGTGAAAATATGTTACACATGTACTCCCTCCGTTCGGAATTACTTGTCCAAGAAATGAATGTATCTAGATGTATTTTGGTTGTAGATACATCCATTCTTGTGACAAGTAATTCCGAACGGAGGGAGTATGAATCTTGGGGATTCTTTTGAGGTGCATAACAGCACATTATCTCTACTACTTAAAAAGAACGTAAGGTTCCCATTTCACCTTTCTTCCCACCACCCCTTCGTCCAACCTTCCATGTACATGATAATCAATCACCTTAATTTACTTACCTTCTGAACCAATTCCACTTTAATTTACTTACCAAACTTCTAATCAAAATATAAGGTAATTCACGGGCAGAATTTGATGAAGATTTATTTACACAATCGCATATTATTGACAGGTAAATCACAAGCTAATGTACTAGAATATTTATATCCCGTTGCAACGCACGGGCATTGTTCTAGTGATTTTTAAAACCCTTTGAACCCACCTTACAACAAGAACATTAATCTTCCCTAAAAGCAAATAGTATTTGATTTAAATTAAAACGACCAGATGGCACAAGTAATGTGGAAAGCACCACAGCATACAACCAGGAATAAAAAGAGAGTAAGCGCTTCATAAATGCGGAAAAAGAACACGGAAATACCTGATAGCGATCTCCACGGCTGGCATGAATGATATCAAGTATGCCTACTTTCTTTTCTGTGCATCTTCTACACCGGGCCTCAGTCATCTAGTTAAAACAAACAGAAACACAAATTAAACTTTGGCTGAAAACTCGGTTACTGTACTGGCTTCATTATCTGGCCCTGGCAGATTGTGAACTTGATGCATATGATGTATAATACCTGCAGCTGCCTTGATTCTTCTGATTCAGACGCTATCTCTGCTGGTGTCAACCCAGCCTGAAATGATTAGGAAGCAAGTAATTCTAGAATTTAGAGAAAATACGCACTCAAAAGGGAGTAATCAAACTGAATCAAGAGAAAGTTATAATAACAGCAAGAATTTATCGAAGTGGTCTCCTGGCTCAACAGGTGGTTTTAGAAAAGAGGGGACATATCTAGTCTGAAATCTGAAACACTCGCTAGGTGCAATTCTGGACAATTGTGCAAGTGCAACTGACTAGTATCCTTCAAAACTCAATTAGTAAGGGGAAACAAAGAAAATAAATTCCCAGAAATAGTAACGTCTGAAGCTCTTCAATTTTTCTAAACATTGCTCGAATAAATTTTAGACTAACTTCTGAAATATTAAGGACTTCTGATATTTACTAATGCAGGTGCTTGAACCAAATCAGTCCAGTACATGCCCCTGTTCAGATTTAATAGTTAAATGCTTTCAACAAACAGAACCATTTCGGTCTCAGCAACCATGTCATATCGACTAGATTATAAGAGTACTAACGCACCACAAAAACTAATCTAATCACTAATGTGAAGAGATGGAAAGTGGTCACTGTGAAGACCAAAATGAAAATAAGATGATTAGACCTTTAGTTCGTCAGGGGTCATCGTTAACAGAACCGGAGGATCAAGCGCCTTGTCCATTAGTCGCTTGCACAGTACAGAGCTTTTCTGCATATCCAGAAAATCAATGGTCTGTCAATTTCTAATAAGAATATACAAGTGTAGAACATGTGACATAAAAATGGCTAAGGACGCATCATAAACTGCTGAATAGTACATATGACATTGTCATTATGGAACGGCAGTACTGTAATTATAACAACAATATAATAACAATAAAAGGCGCCATAGAATTACATTATACAGTTTCAAACTACTAAAATCTACCAGGTTTGTAGCCTGAAGAACTACGGTTAGCACTAAAAACTTAGTTCGAGAAAAAAATGCCTAGTCTCACACAAATAAAAAAGGTAGTTATAGAAAAGCCTAATATTGATGTAAGATCATTATATCTTGGAAGGGTGAACAGGCAAAACAAAGACTCCTGCCATGAACTGTGCCTTGCCACACTTCCTTAGCATTGTTATAGTAGCAACTAGCAAGAGCACAGCTAATTCTGATTTCGGACTCCTGTTTCTGGGCTGTTATGGATGCAGCTGGCTAGGCTTCACCTCTTATTTATAGCTGAAAGAAACTAGGTCAGAAGCACCTCAGTAGCTTTCTTACATCCTAAGATATCTTGACTTGACCCACTGACATGTAGCCTAAGACACGGACTTGACTCACTAGCTTACGACTGACTGCTGCAAGTTCTTCCACTAACCCTTGCAAATCAGACATGAATTGATTTGGACAATCCCAATCCTAGCACGCAGCTCATGGAATTTCACCCGCCCTAATGCTTTCGTTTTGGCGTTGGCACTCCCATCCACCAAGCAATCCCGGATGAAATGGTACCGTATGTCGATATGTCTGCTGCATTAGTGGAAGGCTGAGTTCTTGGACAGCGTTAAGGCGGACGGCACGTCCACCATAGCTCGACTGCCTCAGCTTCTCCCCCATGGAGTTAACCAAGGAGCCGAGCCAACCAAAGTCCTTGTGTTGTGGCTGCTACCTCACAGGAGGACAGAGCCACTACTCGCTGCTTGAGCGACTCCAACTCACCAAACTACTACCAAGGAAGAACACCGTGCCACTCGTGCTCTTCCTGGTGCCAATATCACCGTCAAGGTCACTGTCTCTATAGCCAGTCTTCCACGTGTGGCGTAGACCGTAGTGGTTGGTGCCAGCAACACAGCGAAGGACGAGCTTCACTGCCATCATGTGCTCCTATGCAGGTTGCTCCATGAAGTGACTCACGAATGTGATGGCAAACGCCAGGTCCGGCCGTGTGTGGAGAAGGTAGCAGAGGCTGCTAACAAACCTCCTATATTCTGCGGCATCCACCTTTTCCGCCGTGCTCTCACACCTCAGTTTGAGTCACTCCTCCATCGGAGTGTGAGCTGGGTTGCAGCCTTCCATTCCTCCAAGCTGAAGTATGTGTGAGGCATAGTGTGCCTGACATACGCTGATGCCATCGCCATCTTGCTGGACTTCGATTCCGAGATAGAATGGCAACAGTCCAAAGTCACTCATCTGGAATTTTGCTTTCATCTCGTCATTAAAGCTCTCCACTGGCCCCCCTTGGATGAACCAGTCATGATCAAATCATCTAACTCCAATGAGCAGGATTTCGTCGCCAGTGATGCACCGGTAGATCACGTGCTCATGCTCGCTCTTTTTTTTGAGAAAACGCAAAAGACTTGCGTTTCTTTGTATTGAAAAGATAGAGTTTGTTACAGCCTCCTAGGAGGAGCGATTACAGATAACGATCTAGATCAGTGTACGTCCCATGTTTGAGGCAGGATGGCACGCAGTCCACGGGCTCCCGCTCTTGCCCAGAGCGTAGCTTCGTCCTTGATCTGCGCGATCAGCAAGTTGGTCGAAGGGGTCGCGCCGTTGAACACGCAGTCGTTGCGATGCTTCCAGGTCATCCAAGGGATCAGCAGAGTAGCGGTGGTAAGGCCCTTTTTCATTGGTTTGGGCGTGTTCCGGCGCGCCGATCGCCACCAGTCGGACAGGGATTCCTCGTTGGAGGGCGCGTTGCATGGCAGGCGTAACCAGGACAGGCTCTCGTGCCACACTTGTCTGGAGAAGGAGCAGTTCAGGAGAAGATGCTGGATCGATTCGGGCTCCTGATCACAGAGCGGGCAGCGAGGGGGTGTGACAGCCCGCGGCGAGCCAGGCGATCAGCCGTCCAGCAACGCCCCAGGTGGGCGAGCCAATGAAAGAACTTGACACGCGGAGGCGCCCAGCCGTTCCAGTTCAGTTTCCATGCAGGGCAGGCTGCCGAGCCTTGGAAAGTGGCGATGTAGGCGGATTGCGCCGTGTAGATGCCTGCCGCATTCCACTTCCAATGTAAGCGATCCGGCTCGGCGTTGAGTGTTATGTGCTCGAGCGCGTTCCAGGTGGTCAGGTACTGGCCGATCTCTCTGATGCCGAGGGTGCCCTGGATGTCAGATGCCCATTGGTGCGCTTGCAGGCCATCCGCCACGGTCCTGTTCTTGTGGCGATTCCTTGGGATGAGGGCATGGAGTTGTGGCGCTAGTTCCGAGATGGAGCAGCCGTTAAGCCATCGGTCCTCCCAGAACAGCGCGCTCTGGCCATTGCCGAGGATCATGGTGGTGGACGCGAAGAAGAAGGCACGCTCCGTGGCACTGAATTGGAGGTCAAGGCCAGACCATGCCCGGGTGTCGTCAGTGCGGGCGAACCAAAGCCATCTGGTGCGCAGGGCCAGGCCCGTGCGCTCCAGGTCGTGAACTCCAAGTCCACCAAGGCAAGTTGGGCGGCAGACGCGTTGCCAGTTGACGTGACAGTGGCCACCGTGCGCCTCTGTGCGGCCCGCCCATAGGAATCCTCGTTGGATCTTCTCCAGGAGCTTGAGGATCTTCTTTGGCGGCGCGAGCACAAGGAGCTGATGGATGGGGATCGCACTTAGTACCGATTTGACGAAGGCCAGGCGTCCAGCTTTGTTCATGAGATGCGCCTTCCAGGTGGGGAGCTTTCCAGCAGTTTTGTCGACAAGGGGTTGGAGTTGTGCAGCGGTTGGGCGTCCAAGGGTGAGCGGGATTCCCAGGTAGGTGACAGGCATTGCCGCGGTTGGGCAGCCCAGGTTGGCGATGGCCGGGGCAGCCATGTCGCCGTCGCATCTGATCAGCGTGGCTGTGCTCTTCTGGAAGTTCACCCTTAGGCCGGACGCTCGGCCAAATAGCTGCAGGATATCCCGGACAGCGAGTGTGTCGCTCGTCGAGGGGTGGCAGAAGAGTATGACATCGTCCGCGTACAGCGAGAGGACGGGGAGCGCACGGCGGGGGTGCAGTTCTTGTAGCACGTTGAGCTCGGCAGCGCGGCGAAAAAGGCGTCCCAGTGTGTCGACAGCAAGCACGAAGAGCTGTGGCGATACTGGATCGCCTTGACGAAGCCCACAGCGGTGCCAGATCGCAGGTCCCGGCGCACCATTGAGAATGACCTTGGTGCTCGCCGACGATAGGAGAATGGCGATCCAGCCAAGGAAACGGGCACTGAAGCCATACCGAAACAAAACCTCAAAGAGGAATGGGCAGGATACGGAGTCAAATGCCCATGCGAGGTCGAGCTTCAGGAGAATGCGCGGGGCGCCCAGCTAGTGGAGAAGACGGGCCGATTGTCGGACGAGCACGAAATTGTCGTGTAGGCTTCGTCCCGGGATGAAAGCGTTCTGAATGGGGCTGACCAGCTCGTTCAGTTTGGGCGCAAGGCGGAGGGACAGCACCTTCGCGAAAATCTTGGCGAGGAGGTGGATTAGGCTGATGGGCCTATAGTCGCCCAGCCCGGCTGCATCGGAGCGCTTTGGGATCAGCGTGAGGAATGCTTGGTTCAGGCAACTGAAACCCCGCCCGGGGAGCGCGTAGAGCTGCTGGAAAACATGGACGAAGTCCTGTTTGACGATCGGCCAGCATGAGCGCAGGAATTCTGCGGTGAAGCCGTCCGGCCGGGCGCTTTGCGCGCCGGCAATAGCTTGACAGCCTGCCAAATCTCCTCTTCGCCAAAGGGGGCGTCCAGGTCATCCAGATTGGAGGGCGCGATGAGGTCGTCGAGGTTGAGGGCGCACTCGCGAGGGTGATCCGTTCCAAGCAGGGAGTCAAAGTGCGCAAACGCCGCGGCGGCCAAGTCGGCAGGATCGGTGAGAATGGCTCCCTCAACCGTGAGGGTGTGGATCCTATTCTTCTGCTTGCGGTACGTGCATTGACGATGGAAGAAGGAAGTGTTTGCATCTCCATCCTTGAGCGAAGTAATACGGGCGCGTTGGCGCGCGAGGGTGCGCTCGAGCGAGGCGAGGCCGAGGTAGGAGAGCTTGATCTGTCTTCGAAGCCAATCCTCGTGTGGCGTCAATTGGCGATTCTCTTGGGCCGTGTCAAACCGCAGCAGCAGCTCGCATGAGATCGCGAGCTGGTCGCGGATATTGCCCACGGTGCACGCGCTCCAGCTCGTGAGCTTGCGAGCGGTGGCCTGCATGCGTCTCATGATGCGGCGAAACGGGTCCGCGTCGTCCACAGAGTGCCATGCGTCTGCGACCACGTCATGAAATCCCTCGACTCGTGTCCAGTAGTCCTCGAAGTGGAATCTCCGGCGTGCTGGGGGTAGGGGCGAGCAGTCTAGGAGGAGGGTCATGCTCGCTCTGTTTGAAGCAAATTTCATTGAGCGTGCAGTCCAGTTTTGCATTCCATGCTCGTGGTGCCTACCTAAGGCCATAAAGGGCCTTACGCAGCCGCGGACTTTTCCTTCTTCTCCGGCGATGATGAAACCAGGGGGCTGCTTCATGTAGACCACCTCCTTCAATTCTCCATTAAATATGGCGGACAGGCCATCCCTCATGGGCAGCCAAAGCAAGCAGCAGGCGAAATCAGTGCCAGCTTGCTGGACGTAACCTCGTGCGACCAGCCGTGCTTTTTGCTTGATCACCTTGCCAGCTTCAATTTTTCTTCAATTTGTAGACCCATTTGAGGCCTATTGGTCGATGCCCATGTGGTAGATCGGCGAGCTCCCGTGTCATGTTTTGCTCCATTGGGTCCATTTCCTCACGCATGGCTGGTTGCCATGCCTCGTCTCTCTTAGCTTCTGCAAACAAGCACGGCTACAAGTGTAGCTCAGCGTCGAGGTTGCGCGGCGCAAGTCCTGGCAGTAGTTCTCCTCCTCCATTCAGATTATTGACTGTGTGATAGCGAACTGGTGTGTCGCTGTGAGCAGCATCGAGTCGATCATCATCATTTGCTGGTGGTGTGACAAATTCTGGAGTTGCTGGAGCTGGTACGACAGGTGAAGTACTCCGTCCCATGTCCTGTTGACGCAGGCTCAGCTTCCCCTGCGCTGGACGCATAGTTGAGTGCCTTCACTCCGTGACGACAGATGTACTGGACTTCGAAGTCGCTGCCCGAGTGTGCACCATCATCGGCTGCCGAATCCTAGCCACGTTCTTCGTTGAAGATGACGAGCATGCGGATGCGCCACGTCACAGGGTCCAGCAGCTGGTACGCCTTCACACCTTCTTCATAGCCGATGAACACAGCAGGGGAGCTGTGCTCGTCAAGCTTACACAGGTTCCCCTGCTCCTTGACATACGCTAAGCACCCAAAGGTGCGAAGGTAGTGGACAGCCGGATTGCGGCCGTGCCACGAGTCGTAAGGCGTCATTCCAGCAAGGGATTTGGTGCGAGCACGGTTGAGCAGGAAGACAGCAGTGCTCACAGCCTCCCCCCAAAATTCAGCCAGCATGCTCCTCTGTTTCAGAGGAGCACATGCCATTGCCACCACTGTCTGGTTCCGCCGCTCGACAACACCATTCTGTTGCGGCGCTTAAGGTGCGGAGAAGTGGCGTTGGCTGCCTTCATCGGCAGAATAGGCAGCAAACTCCGTCGAGGTAAACTCGCCGCCATTGTCTGTGCGGAACACACATAGTTTACATCCGCTCTGAGCTTCTGCCGCTACCTGAATTCTTTTGATGGATCAGGTGCACTATTCTTGGCAGCCAGGAGCATCACCCACATGCAACGAGTGGCATCGTCCACCAGCAGCAAGAAATAGGCCTGAAGTTCACATGTTGCAGATCTCTTTTGTAGAAAAAATTTGCGTCTTCATGGAGTGCCAAAGACGATTGTCTCCCACCGCGACGTCAAGTTCTTGAGCTATTTTTGGAAGACCCTATGCGCCAAGCTCAGAATCAAGCTCGTGCTCTCTTCGACCTATAATCCTCAAACAGATGGCCAAACCGAGGTGGTCAACCGAACACTATCTACACATCTTCGCGCGCTCATCAAGAAGAATATCAAGGGAGGAGTGCTTGCCCGTTGCCGAGTTCGCCTACAACCGCGCACGACACTCAACTACAAACAGTTCTCCATTTGAAATGGTGTACGGCTTCAACCCTTTGTCCTCATTGGACATTCCCCCACTTCCACTCCAAGAGTGCATGAACATGGATGCAAGTGCCTGTGCCACATACATCAAGAAGATGCACGAAGACACAAGACTACCATAGAGCGTCAAGTGAACTGGCACGCCTCCAAGATCAACACCAACCAGAAGCCCATGGTATTCAACCCTAGAGATCTCATATGGCTTCACCTTTGAAAGGATTCGCTTCCCCACCGAACGCAAGTCCAAGCTCCTACCCCGAGCGGACAGTCCATTCAAGGTGTTACAATGCATCAACAACAATGCCTACAAGATCAACATACCACTCGACAAGCATTACGCGAGCGACACGTTCAACGTCGCCGACTTGGCCCCTTACCATGGTGATAAAGGTCACGATCCAAGAGCAGATCTTTCCCATGGGAGGGAGGGGGGAGATGGTGCGGAGCACTCTACGGTCCGCCTCGTGGACACTACACCAACTCCCCAAGTACCAAGTGGACCTATGACAAGAGCTCGCGCACGCGCCATTGAACATGAGGTGAACTCGCTCGTATGTGACTTCCCTTTCCTTTCTCGTGAGACATGGCTACTACCTCAAACGGAGACATTTCGCGTGCTTAGGTATCAAGCGAACATCCATGAAGAAGCTCAGAACGAAGGACAAGTCCTCACATAAGTGGAGCCGCGGCATTGCTACAGCGGCTAGACATTCGGCCAAGGCCTGGATATCTGGCGCCCCTAGACGAGGAAGATCCCGAAGGAATCGACGGCCAGCGACTCTACAACGCCCGGACATCCAGCCAAGTCCCGGACATATGTCACCCCATCCACGAGTCGGACATCCGACAAGGTCCTGGAAATCCAGCCAAGAGACACCAGAAGCCAAACCCAGTTTGGCCGGGCATCTGAAACCCCAATCTCGGGCCAGACATCCAGCCCTGAGCCGGACATCCAGAGCCTGTCTACGACAGCTCGGGCCAAGGGCCGTGTAACCCTTCTCTCACTCCCTTATCTAGTCCTGGACTATAAATAGACGACCCCTCTTCCTTCCTAGGGTTAGCAAAGTATATTGAACTAAATTGAGAGAGCTTTGCTCTTTATACCTCCTAGAGGATCAAGCCCTCCTAAGGGAGAAGAATCCTCAAGATTACCAAGCCCTCCTAAGGGAGAAGGATCCCCATCATAGGATCACCAAGACCTCCCATGGGAGAAGGATCTCTTGAGAACATCAAGCCCCCATCTCCATAGGCTTGGAGTACAATGGAAGGAAACATAGCCTAATAGGACTCCTAGACCTAATACTAATACTCCTTAACAGTAGACCGCGCCGAGGGCCTTGTGTTCACTGTTCTTGCCAGCAAAGATGATGGTGCCGATGACCCTAATTTCGACGACGGAACCATCGCCATTCGATTGTGTTAGTGACCGTTCGGTCAATTTCAACGAAGATGCCGCTGAGGCCCGTCATATAATTTGTGGCGCCGGTGTCGAGGTACCAGCCCTCTATTCGCTCATCGTCGCTTCTTGTACCGAGGTAGGCTTTCGCCTTCAGCTCATCGATATGAAGAGGAGGGTGCTCTGGAGCTGGAGTGGTGTTGTTCTGCACCACTATGACCTGGCTGTGGCTGAAACAATGTTGTCCTTACCACCATGGTTGGGGCTGGAGTGATGTTGTCTTGGACCTTCATGGCTGGGGCTAGAGTGATGTTGTCCTGCACCTCTGTTGCTGGGGCTGGAGTGGCGCAGACCTGCACCATGAGTGAAGGCTCCTCATCGTCTTCCTCTGTTTGGGCCAGGAGAGCCGTGTTTCTCGTAGGCTGCCTTTGCCCCTTGGCCCAATGGCCATGACGCCCACAATTGTGGCATGTGTTATCGCGCGGGCCATCCCTGGGTGCCGCGCGATCATCACCACTTTCTCCACCCCTCTTCCGTTGTGGTCGTCTTCGTCGCTGTCCACTGCCGTGCGCAGGCCAGGAGGAGCTGCTCCCTTGGCGCACCTTCATCTTCTCCAGCCACTGATAGTCGGTGAGAAGTCTGCCATGCTCACGGGGAGGCTCCTGCGACTCGAGACAGTCTACTGCCGCCTTCAGCCAACCAGTGAGCTCTTCCAACACGACAAGCTCAACGACAATCTCATGCCTTCCAGCATCGCGGTGGCACGGTCGTCTTGGTGGCGGTGAAGGGGAATGGCACCGCGGTTGGGGTGTTGGGACTGCGGACAGCGCCCTGACCTGAAGTTGACATCTCTCAGTATACTCACCTTAACCAGCTCTGATGCCAATTGTTAGTAGCAACTAGCAAGAGCACAGGTAACTCTGATTTGGGACTTGTTTCTGGGCTACGATGGATGTAGCTGGCTAGGCTTCACCCCTTATTTATAGCTGAAAGCAACTAGTACAGAACCACCTCAGTGGCTTTCTTACATCCTAAGAAATCTTGACTTGACCCACTGACTTTTATCCTAAGACACAGACTTAACTCACTAGCTTACAACCTAAGGAAAAGACTTTTACTCATTGACTGACTGCAGCAAGGATTACTCTAACAAGCATCATGGCCCATGTGCCATACACACATTTTTAAGCTATGCTAGCCACATTTGAGGCTCCATTTTAATTGGCCACAAGTTAGTCGTGTTAGCCAAAAAGTTTGGCGTGCTTAGGCACTCAGACTGGTGGCAATTTATGTGGTGAACACATCTCACTTGAAATCGCCCCTGTTTAACGCTTCCGCAATCGCGCGTGACCAAAGTAATCCAGGAGTGGATCACTGGACAGCGGTCAAGAATATCCTGAAATACCTGAAAAGGACTAAGGATATGTTTCTCGTTTATGGAGGTGACAAAGAGCTAGTCGTAAATGGTTACGTCGATGCAAGCTTTGACACTGATCCGGACGATTCTAAATCGCAAACCGGATACGTGTTTATATTGAACGGTGGAGCTGTCAGTTGGTGCAGTTCTAAACAAAGCGTCGTGGCGGGATCTACATGCGAAGCGGAGTACATAGCTGCTTCGGAAGCAGCAAATGAAGGAGTCTGGATGAAGGAGTTCATTTCCGATCTAGGTGTCATACCTAGTGCATCGGGACCAATGAAGATCTTCTGTGACAATACTGGTGCAATTGCCTTGGCAAAGGAATCCAGATTTCACAAGAGGAACAAACACATCAAGAGACGCTTCAATTTCATCCGGGACCAAGTCCAGGTGGGAGACAGAGATTTCCAAAATACATACGGATCTGAATGTTGCAGACCCGTTGACTAAGCCTCTTCCACGAGCAAAACATGATCAGCACCAAGACTCCATGGGTGTTAGAATCATTACTATGTAATCTAGATTATTGACTCTAGTGCAGGTGGGAGACTGAAGGAAATATGCCCTAGAGGCAATAATAAAGTTATTATTTATTTCCTCATATCATGATAAATGTTTATTATTCATGCTAAAATTGTATTAACCGGAAACATGATACATGTGTGAATACATAGACAAACTTAATGTCACTAGTATGCCTCTACTTGACTAGCTCATTAATCAAAGATGGTTATGTTTCCTAACCATAGACATGTGTTGTCATTTGATTAACGAGATCACGTCATTGGGAGAATGATGTGATTGACTTGACCCATTTCGTTAGCTTAGCACTTGATCGTTTATTATGTTGTTATTGCTTTCTTCATGACTTATACAAGTTCCTACAACTATGAGATTATGCAACTCCCGTTTACCGGAGGAACACTTTGTGTGCTACCAAACGTCACAACGTAACTAGGTGATTATAAAGGAGCTCTACAGGTGTCTCCAAACGTACATGTTGAGTTGGCGTATTTCGAGATTAGGTTTTGTCACTCCGATTGTCGGAGAGGTATCTCTGCACCCTCTCGGTAATGCACATCACTATAAGTCTTGCAAGCAATGTAGCTAATGAGTTAGTTACGGAATGATGCATTACGTAACGAGTAAAGAGACTTGCCGGTAACGAGATTGAACTAGGTATTGAAGTACCGACGATCGAATCTCGGGCAAGTAACATACCGATGACAAAGGGAACAATGTATGTTGTTATGCGGTTTGACCGATAAAGATCTTCGTAGAATATGTAGGAGTCAATATGAGCATCCAGGTTCCGCTATTGGTTATTGACCGGAAAAAGTTCTAGGTCATGTCTACATAGTTCTCGAACCCGTAGGGTCCGCACGCTTAAGGTTTCGTTGATAGTTTTATTACGAGTTTATGAGTTTTGATGTACCGAAGGTTGTTCGGAGTCCCGAATGTGATCACGGACATGACGAGGAGTCTCGAAATGGTCGAGACATAAAGATCGATATATTGGACGACTATATTTGCACACCGGAAAGGTTCCGGATGAGATTGGGACAATACAGGATCTCCGGAAGGTTATCGGAACCCCACGGGAGGTATATGGGCCTTATTGGGCCTTAGTGAAAAGGAAGGAGAAGAAGCAAAGGAGGGGGCGCCCCCCCCCCCAAGCCCAATCTGAATTGGGAGGGGGGCCGGCCCCCCCTTTCCTTCTTCCCTCCCCCCTCTTCCTTCCCTCAGCTACTCCTAATAGGAAAGGGGGGAGTCCTACTCCCGGTTGGGGTTGGACTCCCCCCCTAGGGCGCGCCACCCCCTTGGCCGGCCCCCTCCTCCACTCCTTTATATACGGGGGAGGGGGGCACCCCATAGACACAACAATTGATCTCTTGATCTCTTAGCCGTGTGCGGTGCCCCCTTCCACCATAGTCCTCGATAATATTGTAGAGGTGCTTAGGCGAAGCCCTGCGACAGTAGAACATCAAGATCGTCACCACGCCGTCGTGCTGACGGAACTCATCCCCGACATTCTGCTGGATCGGAGTACGGGGATCGTCATCGAGTTGAACGTGTGCTAGAACTCGGAGGTGTCGTAGTTTCGGTGCTTGATCGGTCGGGCCGTGAAGACGTACGACTACATCAACCGCGTTGTTCTAACGCTTCCGTTTTCGGTCTACGAGGGTACGTGGACAACACTCTCCCCTCTCGTTGCTATGCATCACCATGATCTTGCGTGTGCATAGCAATTTTTTTGAAATTACTACGTTCCCCAACAGTGGCATCCGAGCCTAGGTTTTATGCGTTGATGTTATATGCACGAGTAGAATACAAGTGAGTTGTGGGTGATACAAGTCATACTACTTACCAGCATGTCATACTTTGGTTCAGCGGTATTGTTGGATGAAGCGGCCCGGACCGACATTACGCGTACGCTTACGCGAGACTGGTTTTACCGCCGTGCTTTGCACACAGGTGACTAGCGGGTGTCTGTTTCTCCAACTTTAGTTGAACCGAGTGTGGCTACGCCCGGTCCTTGCGAAGGTTAAAACAGCACTAACTTGACAAACTATCGTTGTGGTTTTGATGCGTAGGTAAGAACGGTTCTTGCTCAGCCCGTAGCAGCCACGTAAAATTTGCAACAACAAAGTAGAGGACGTCTAACTTGTTTTTGCAGGGCATGTTGTGATGTGATATGGTCAAGACGTGATGCTATATTTTATTGTATGAGATGATCATGTTTTGTAACCGAAGTTATCGGCAACTGGCAGGAGCCATATGGTTGTCGCTTTATTGTATGAAATGCAAACGCCCTGTAATTGCTTTACTTTATCACTAAGCGGTAGCGATAGTCGTAGAAGCAATAGATGGCGTAAACGACAACGATGCTACGATGGAGATCAAGGTGTCGCGCCGGTGACGATGGTGATCACGACGGTGCTTCGGAGATGGAGATCACAAGCACAAGATGATGATGGCCATATCATATCACTTATATTGATTGCATGTGATGTTTATCCTTTATGCATCTTATCTTGCTTTGATTGACGGTAGCATTTTAAGATGATCTCTCACTAATTATCAGGAAGTGTTCTCCCTGAGTATGCACCGTTGCGAAAATTCTTCGTGCTGAGACACCACGTGATGATCGGGTGTGATAGGCTCTACGTTCAAATACAACGGGTGCAAAACAGTTGCACACGCGGAATACTCAGGTTAAACTTGACGAACCTAGCATATACAGATATGACCTCGGAACACGGAGACCGAAAGGTCGAACGTGAATCATATAGTAGATATGATCAACATAGTGATGTTCACCATTGAAACTACTCCATCTCACGTGATGATCGGATATGGTTTAGTTGATTTGGATCACGCGATCACTTAGATGACTAGAGAGATGTCTGTCTAAGTGGGAGTTCTTAAGTAATATGATTAATTGAACTTAAATTTATCATGAACTTAGTACCTGATAGTATTTTGCTTGTCTATGTTTGTTGTAGATAAATGGCTCGTGTTGTTGTTCCATTAAATTTTAATGCGTTCCTTGAAAAATCTAAGTTGAAAGATGATGGTAGCAATTACACGGACTGGGTCCGTAACTTGAGGATTATCCTCATTGTTGCACAGAGGAATTACGTCCTGGAAGCACCGCTGGGTGCCAGGCCTGCTGCAGATGCAACTGACGACGTTAAGAACGTGTGGCAGAGCAAAGATGATGACTACTCGATAGTTCAGTGTGCCATGCTTTACGGCTTAGAACCGAGGCTTCAACGACGTTTTGAACGTCATGGAGCATATGAGATGTTCCAGGAGTTGAAGTTAATATTTCAAGCAAATGCCCGGATTGAGAGATATGAAGTCTTCAATAAGTTCTATAGCTGTAAGATGGAGGAGAATAGTTCTGTCAGTGAACATATAATCAAAATGTCTGGGTATAATAATCAGTTGATTCAACTGGGAGTTAATCTTCCTGATGATAGTGTCATTGACAAAATTCTTCAATCACTGCCACCAAGCTACAAGAGCTTCGTGATGAACTATAATATGCAAGGGATGGACAAGACTATTCCCGAGCTCTTCGCAATGCTAAAAGCTGCGGAGGTAGAAATCAAAAAGGAGCATCAAGTGTTGATGGTCAATAAGACCACCAGTTTCAAGAAAAGGGGCAAAGAGAAAAAGGGGAACTTCAAGAAGAACAGCAAACAAGTTGCTGCTCAAGAGAAGAAACCCAAGTCTGGACCTAAGCCTGAGACTGAGTGCTTCTACTGCAAGCAGACTGGACACTGGAAGCGGAACTGCCCCAAATATTTGGCGGATAAGAAGGATGGCAAAGTGAACAAAGGTATATGTGATATACATGTTATTGATGTGTACCTTACTAATGCTCGCAGTAGCACCTGGGTATTTGATACTGGTTCTGTTGCTAATATTTG
Organism: Triticum dicoccoides; assembly: GCF_002162155.2. Classification (NCBI taxonomy): domain Eukaryota; kingdom Viridiplantae; phylum Streptophyta; class Magnoliopsida; order Poales; family Poaceae; genus Triticum; species Triticum dicoccoides. The sequence goes on along the minus strand of NC_041385.1, from coordinate 380,794,252 downwards.
CAACTCGAAACAGGGACTACGAATTAAGCGAAGATTGGCTAAGGACGAGGTGACGATGCGCGTGGGATATGGTTCCAAAGTCGATGTGATCGCGGTCGGCACGCTACCTCTACATCTACCATCGGGATTAGTTTTAGACCTAAATAATTGTTATTTGGTGCCAGCGTTAAGCATGAACATTATATCTGGATCTTGTTTGATGCGAGACGGTTATTCATCTAAATCAGAGAATAATGGTTATTCTATTTATATGAGTAATATCTTTTATGGTCATGCACCCTTGAAGAGTGGTCTATTTTTATTAAATCTCGATAGTAGTGATACACATATTCATAATGTTGAAGCCAAAAGATGCAGAGTTGATAATGATAGTGCAACTTATTTGTGGCACTGCCGTTTGGGTCATATTGGTGTAAAGCGCATGAAAAAACTCCATACTGATGGACTTCTGGAATCACTTGATTATGAATCACTTGGTACTTGCGAACCGTGCCTCATGGGCAAAATGACTAAAACGCCGTTCTCCCGAACTATGGAGCGAGCAACTGATTTGTTGGAAATCATACATACTGATGTATGTGGTCCAATGAATATTGAGGCTCGCGGCGGGTATCGTTATTTTCTCACCTTCACAGATGATTTAAGCAGATATGGGTATATCTACTTGATGAAACACAAGTCTGAAACATTTGAAAAGTTCAAAGAATTTCAGAGTGAAGTGGAAAATCATCGTAACAAAAAAATAAATTTTCTACGATCTGAGATCGTGGAGGAGAATATTTGAGTTACGAGTTTGGTTTACATTTGAAGCAATGCGGAATAGTTTCGCAACTCACGCCACCCGAAACACCTCAACGAAATGGTGTGTCCGAACGTCGTAATCGTACTTACCGCTATCATTTTGGGGTTATGCTTTAGAAACGGCCGCATTCACGTTAAATAGGGCACCATCAAAATCCGTTGAGACGACGCCTTATGAACTGTGGTTTGGCAAGAAACCAAAGTTGTCGTTTCTTAAAGTTTGGGGCTGCGATGCTTATGTGGAGAAACTTCAACCAGATAAGCTCGAACCCAAATCGAAGAAATGTGTCTTCATAGGATACCCAAAAGAGACTATTGGGTACACCTTCTATCACAGATCTGAGGGCAAGATTTTTGTCGCTAAATTCGGATCCTTTCTAGAGAAGAAGTTTCTCTCGAAAGAAATGAGTGGAAGAAAAGTAGAACTTGATGAGGTAACTGTACCTGCTCCCTTATTGGAAAGTAGTTCGTCACAAGAACCGGTTCCTGTGACAACTACACCAATCAGTGAAGAAGCTAATGATAATGATCATGAAACTTCAGATCAAGTTACTACCGAACCTCGTAGGTCTACCAGAGTAAGATCCGCACCAGAGTGGTACGATAATCCTATTCTGGAAGTCATGTTACTTGACCATAGCGAACCTACGAACTATGAGGAAGCGATGATGAGCCCAGATTCCACAAAATGGCTTGAAGCCATGAAATCTAAGATGGGATCCATGTATGAGAACAAAGTATGGACTTTGGTTGACTTGCCCAATGATCGGCAAGCCATCGAGAATAAATGGATCTTCAAGAAGAAGACTGACGCTGATGGTAATGTAACTGTCTACAAAACTCGACTTTGCGAAAGGTTTTCGACAAGTTCAAGGGGTTGACTACGATGAGACTTTCTCACTCGTAGCGATGCTTAAGTCTGTCCGAATCATCTTAGCAATTGCCGCATTTTATAATTATGAAATTTGGCAAATAGATATCAAAACTGCATTTCTGAATGAATTTCTGGAAGAAGAGTTGTATATGATGCAGCCGGAAGGTTTTGTCGATCCAAAAGATACTAACAAAGTGTGCAAGCTCCAGCGATCCATTTATGGACTGGTGCAAGCATCTCGGAGTTGAATAAACGCTTTGATAGTGTGATCAAAGCATATGGTTTTATACAGACTTTTGGAGAAGCCTGTATTTACAAGAAAGTGAGTGGGAGCTCTGTAGCATTTCTGATATTATATGTAGATGACATATTGTTAATTGGAAATGATATAGAATTTCTAGATAGCATAAAGGGATACTTGAATAAAAGTTTTTCAATGAAAGACCTCGGTGAAGCTGCTTACATATTGGGCATCAAGATCTATAGAGATAGATCAAGACGCTTAATTGGACTTTCACAAAGCACATACCTTGATAAAGTTTTGAAAAAGTTCAAAATGGATCAGGCAAATAAAGGGTTCTTGCCTATATTACAAGGTGTGAAGTTGAGTCAGACTCAATGCCCGACCACAGCAGAAGATAGAGAAAAAATGAAAGATGTCCCTATGCTTCAGCCATAGGCTATATTATGTATGCAATGTTGTGTACCAGACCTGATGTATGCTTAGCAATAAGTTTGGCATGGAGGTACCAAAGTAATCCAGGAGTGGATCACTGGACAGCGGTCAAGAATATCCTGAAATACCTGAAAAGGACTAAGGATATGTTTCTCGTTTATGGAGGTGACAAAGAGCTAGTCGTAAATGGTTACGTCGATGCAAGCTTTGACACTGATCCGGACGATTCTAAATCGCAAACCGGATACGTGTTTATATTGAACGGTGGAGCTGTCAGTTGGTGCAGTTCTAAACAAAGCGTCATGGCGGGATCTACATGCGAAGCGGAGTACATAGCTGCTTCGGAAGCTGCAAATGAAGGAGTCTGGATGAAGGAGTTCATTTCCGATCTAGGTGTCATACCTAGTGCATCGGGACCAATGAAGATCTTCTGTGACAATACTGGTGCAATTGCCTTGGCAAAGGAATCCAGATTTCACAAGAGGAACAAACACATCAAGAGACGCTTCAATTCCATCCGGGACCAAGTCCAGGTGGGAGACAGAGATTTCCAAAATACATACGGATCTGAATGTTGCAGACCCGTTGACTAAGCCTCTTCCACGAGCAAAACATGATCAGCACCAAGACTCCATGGGTGTTAGAATCATTACTATGTAATCTAGATTATTGACTCTAGTGCAGGTGGGAGACTGAAAGAAATATGCCCTAGAGGCAATAATAAAGTTATTATTTATTTCCTCATATCATGATAAATATTTATTATTCATGCTAAAATTGTATTAACCGGAAACATGATACATGTGTGAATATATAGACAAACTTAATGTCACTAGTATGCCTCTACTTGACTAGCTCATTAATCAAAGATGGTTATGTTTCCTAACCATAGACATGTGTTGTCATTTGATTAACGAGATCACGTCATTGGGAGAATGATGTGATTGACTTGACCCATTCCGTTAGCTTAGCACTTGATCGTTTAGTACGTTGTTATTGCTTTCTTCATGACTTATACAAGTTCCTACAACTATGAGATTATGCAACTCCCGTTTACCGGAGGAACACTTTGTGTGCTACCAAACGTCACAACGTAACTAGGTGATTATAAAGGAGCTCTACAGGTGTCTCCAAACGTACATGTTGAGTTGGCGTATTTCGAGATTAGGTTTTGTCACTCCGATTGTCGGAGAGGTATCTCTGCACCCTCTCGGTAATGCACATCACTATAAGCCTTACAAGCAATGTAGCTAATGAGTTAGTTACGGAATGATGCAATACGTAACGAGTAAAGAGACTTGCCGGTAACGAGATTGAACTAGGTATTGAGATACCGACGATCGAACCTCGGGCAAGTAACATACCGATGACAAAGGGAACAATGTATGTTGTTATGCGGTTTGACCGATAAAAATCTTCGTAGAATATGTAGGAGCCAATATGAGCATCCAGGTTCCGCTATTGGTTATTGACCGGAAAAAGTTCTAGGTCATGTCTACATAGTTCTCGAACCCGTAGGGTCCGCACGCTTAAGGTTTCGTTGACAGTTTTATTATGAGTTTATGAGTTTTGATGTACCAAAGGTTGTTCGGAGTCCCGGATGTGATCACGGACACGACGAGGAGTCTCGAAATGGTCGAGACATAAAGATCGATATATTGGACGACTATATTTGGACACCGGAAAGGTTCCGGGTGAGATTGGGACAATACAGGATCTCCGGAAGATTATCGGAACCCCCCGGGAGGTATATGGGCCTTATTGGGCCTTAGTGGAAAGGAGGAAGAAGAAGCAAAGGAGGGGGCGCCCCCCCCCCACAAGCCGAATCCGAATTGGGAGGGGGGCCGGCCCCCTCTTTCCTTCTTCCCTCCCCCCTCTTCCTTCCCTCTCCTACTCCTAATAGGAAAGGGGGGAGTCCTACTCCCAGTAGGGGTTGGACTCCCCCCTAGGGCACGCCGCCCCCTTGGCCGGCCCCCTCCTCCACTCCTTTATATACGGGGGAGGGGGGCACCCCATAGACACAACAATTGATCTCTTGATCTCTTAGCCGTGTGCAGTGCCCCCCTCCATCATAGTCGATAATATTGTAGTGGTGCTTAGACGAAGCCCTGCGACGGTAGAACATCAAGATCGTCACCACGCCGTCGTGCTGACGGAACTCATCCCTGACATTCTGCTGGATCGGAGTACGGGGATCGTCATCGAGCTGAACATGTGCTAGAACTCAGAGGTGCCGTAGTTTCGGTGCTTGATCGATCGGGCCGTGAAGACGTACGACTACATCAACCGCGTTGTTCTAACGCTTCCGTTTTCGGTCTACGAGGGTACGTGGACAACACTCTCCCCTCTCGTTGCTATGCATCACCATGATCTTGCGTGTGCGTAGGAAAATTTTTGAAATTACTACGTTCCCCAACAGGCCCGACCCCCAATGATGCGGAGCATCCCAGGGTCATCCCCATGGACACTATCCCAACTACCCAAGCTCCTACTGGACCTATGACAAGAGCTCGAGAACGTGCTATTCAATCCGAGGTGACATCTCTCCTACTTGGGCTCCCCTTACATTCGAGTGAGACATGGCTGTTGCCTAAGTCAAAAACACTATGTGTAATCAGGTACAACGCACAAGCCATGGAGCCGAGAGCTGAGGGAAAAGGAACAAGCGCCGACTCATTGTTCAGCCCGGAACTTCCGGCCAGAGCCTGGAACCTCCGGCCGCCCGGAACTTCCGGCCTCCGACGGCCCAGACGAGCCCGGGCGTGCCAACTCTCTGGTTAGCCTAGAACCTGGCCCAGAACCTCCGTCCTGTCCGGACCTTCCAGCCCCGGACGCCATGCCCAGCTCCCGCCGTACCAACTCTCTAGTTAGGCCGGACCCTCCCCGGACCTTGGCCAGGAACCTCCAGCGCCCGGAACTTCCGACCCTGCCTGCGCGCAGTGACTCGGGCCGAGGCCCATGTACCCTTTCGCCCCCTAGACTATAAATACTCTTCTTCTACCTACGTTTTAGGGTTAGCAATGTGATAGCTCATTTGAGAGATAGAGCTTTGCTCATCCACTTAGATACCTTCTCCTTCAGAGCTCGCGGCCTCTATGGAGAAGATCCCCCAAGTGGATTCAAGACCCCTCACGGGAAGACCTTCAAGACCTCCTCACGCAGAAGAACTTGCTACTTGTATCGTCCTTTCTTGCGTTTGGATCTTGTATCACTCTTTATGTTCATGGATCTAGCACATGTGTGATCGTTCCCGTTGATTTGAGTGTTTCCCCTCGTGTTCTTCATGTTCTTCGTGGGATGCCCTCCAAATCGTGAAAGATCGGCCCCTAGGGTTTCCACCCTACATCATCTTGGTATCATGAGCCAGCCAGGTTGATCACATTTTGGAGTCCCTACCCCCGTTTTCTAGCCTAATTTTGTTGTGATTTGTCCCAATTTCAAAAATCCCCACAAAAGCAACCCTTCCAAAAAATTTGTGATTTGTTGGTTTGATTAAGTCTTGTTGGATTTGATCCGTGGATTTCGCGTGTGGCACGTAAATCTAGCTTTCCACCATTCCATCCGCCGAAAATTTTTCTTTTCCCCCTCTGATTTGGGTTTTTCCTGAAGTTTTTCCGCCCAAATCAACTATCCCCAAGTTCCCTGCTCTTGGGAGAATCGCAACCCCTGAAACTTCCGGCCCCGCCCGAACCTTCCGACCACCCCGGAACTTCCGGCTCCCGAACCTTCCGTTTTCCCTGGAACGTCCGGACTAGACAGAAAGCCTGCGCATCTTCAACTGCTTCCGCTACTAAGCCAACTCCGACTACAATGCAGCGGCATTCTTCGCCAACATACTGAAGACCGTGCACTTCGACATCAACAACGATCACATTCACCTTTGACACTATCAACCGTAAGCAAGGACGATAACTTCGACGACATCTTTGTCTACTCCTTGCCATTGCATTGATAACCCCATAGCCCATTTTGCGTTACTTTCCCATCGAGACTAGCCTTTGAGTATTGCCGGCAACGTTACTTGTGCACACTAGTGATTATCGTCTCATTGCATATATCACATCATCTTGGTATACTTGTCTTGGTATCATCTCTTGTGTCACAAGGTTGTCATCGCATATACACAATTGCTATCTTCGTTCGTAAAGTTTTGCATAACCGGCCAACAAAAGAGCTCAAAAGAGAAAGAGCCAACAAGCTTTTAAGCAAAAGGAAAAGACAAGCAAAGAGCTTTTAAGCAAGAACCATAGCATCATACTACATTAAGATTGTCATACTCGATCATCTTGGATCATATCACCCGAACACCATACATATAGCAATATTTGGGATAGAAGTCGTTGCATTTTTGCATTGTGTGCACAAGCCTCATATCCGCCTATTGTGCAATCGTGCTAGTGTCTCTCTAGCGTTGTGCAACAAGAGCATTTTCCATGGATTCCACATTTTGCGCTCATTTTTGGTTGCCCAACCCCATTTATCTTTCCGTGTGTGTGTTTCCGTGTACCTCCTTTTGCTATTGGTCTACTTGTTGCATTTGCAAATTTGCGAATGTTTTCCAACATTATTGAGTCTTGCTAACAATTGCATAAATTTTGTGCCACATCCTAACCAAGCTCCATCAAAGGCTTATTTGTGTAGGTGTGAGAAATTGACGGGAACCGGTACCAATTGTGCTATTTCCTTGCTACATCATTGAGTGATCTTTGATCCATTCTCAACGTCGGTCAAGGTACATTTGGTATAGTTCTTTTTCTCCCACTCACACGTTTACTTGGAATGATGGATATGCCAAGTATTTCTACCAACCCACTCTTCATCGAGCAAGATGAGGACCCGAACAACTACGTCACCAAGAACCACCTCTTCGGCGCGCAAAGAGCTTTACATCAAGAGAATGAAGCATTACGCGAACGCATCGACCTACTCGCTACCGACTTGCGACAATCCGAGCAACGTACAAGGGACTACTGCGACACATCAATGGCGTCTCTCAAGGAGGACATACGAGCCATGATGGTCAACCGCTCTTCTACATCGTCGTCCTATTCAAGACGGAGCCGCTCGAGTCGACATTCTGACGACACCATCTCCGGCTCAAGTACACCGACATCGAACACTCTTCGACGAGCCGCGTGCCAAGAGCGTCAGGCAAACCGCAATCCTCTCCACGGCAAGAGCAACTTGACGAGCAAGAACATCGACATCATCAAAATCAAGCTACCCTTGCGCAAGCCCAAGAAAGGCAACACCAACGCCAACAAGAAGAGCAAGCACACCATCACCAAGACGAGCAAGACGCCGAAGCTCTACGTCAACAACAACAATGGCGTGAAGCACAAACACTTGAGGCGCAACGTGCCCTCCTCGACACCAATCGTGTCATCGCCGACCGTAACCGACGCGTTCGAGAAGGAGAAGAAGCACTTCGCGAGGAAGGACAAGAACAAATACATCAAGCACGCTTGCACCGACAAGTTCCACAAGTTCCTTCACAAGCTCGACAAGAACCACAAGTTCGCCAAGAGCAAGAAGACAATGGGAATCCTCCACGCCAAGAGCAACTTGAGGTTGACAACCCTCCACGTCAAGGGCGTCATCATCCTCGACCCCAACACAATGAAGAGCAACACCACGGCAAGCTCAAGTTCACCATGCCCAAATTCACCGGAAGCAATGATCCCGAAGAGTATCTTTCATGGGCATTGAAGGTTGACAAGATCTTTCGTTTGCACAACTATGAGGAAGAAAAGAAGATCGCCATGGCATCTCTTGAGTTCCAAGATTATGTCCTCATTTGATGGGAGCTAGTCCTTGAGCGACGAGCCGACGAGAAGCAAGAGGTGAACCACCCATCACAACTTGGGATCAAATGAAGGATGTCATGAGAGCGCGTTTTGTCCCAACCTACTACAACCGCGACCTCTTCAAGAAACTCCAACTCCTCAAGCAAGGAACAAAGAGCATTGAAAAGTACTACAAGAAAATGGAGATTGCCATGATATGAGCCAATTCACGGAAGATGATGAGCAAACTATGGCATGTTTCTTGAATGGACTCAACCACCCTATCAAGAAGATCGCCGACTTCCAACCTCATCGAGCTAGTGCACCAAGCTACCAAGGCGGAGCGACAAGTGCAAGATGACTACAAGTATGCCAAGTTTACTTCCAAGACCTACGGCTCCCCCTACAACCAAGTTTCAACGGTTTCGACACCTCCTACAACAAAAGCTTCAACAAGCAACAGCGACAAGTCAAGTTCCAAGAAAACTTCGACAACTTCAAGTCGTCCCCCGACTACAAGCAACTTCAAGCCGAGAGCTTCATCATCTACAACTCCACCGGATGAGACCATCAAGACAAGTTCCATCAAGTGCTTCACATGCGGCGGCCGAGGCCACAAGTCCTTCAAGTGTACCAACAAGCGCACCATGATCCTCAACAACGACGACACCTATGACTCGATGAGTGAAGAGGAAATGGAGGCCCTTGAGCAAGTGGCCATGCACCGGCGCGTGAATGAGGATGAAGCTGATCAAGTCTTTTGTGACGAAGATTCAAGCCCCGCTCTCGTTGTCTCCAAAGTCTTAACACTTCAACATCAACAAGATGACCAAAGATGCCATATCTTCCACACCAAGGCGGGCATCAATGAAAGGTCCACGAAGATCATCATTGAGGGAGGAAGTTGCCACAACTTGGCAAGTGAAGAACTATGCAACAAGCTTCAATTGGTCAAGATGAAGCATCCTCGTCCCTACAAGGTCCAATGGCTAAGCGACTCCGGCACTATCCAAGTGGAGCCAAGTGGAGCACATCGTGCAAGTTTCCTTCAAGATCGAAGCATATGAAGACACTTTGGAGTGTGACGGGGTTCCCATGTCCGTTTGCCATCTCCTACTTGGACGACCATGGCAATTCGACCGCGGGATCATCCACAACGGACGAACCAATCACTATAGCTTCAAGATGAAGGGAAAGGAGTACGTCTACGACCTATGTCACCGAGTCAAGTCATAGCCGACAAGCAAGCAACCACCCATCGTGGAGGGAATGGTGAGAGAGCGAACCACCAAAAAGAGAGTGAGTGCCACAAGCCCAAATTGAGTGCCTCCACGATGAGCGACAAGAAAAACTTAGTGCTATTTGCCACCAAAAGTGAGATGAGAGAAGTGTGTGACAACCCATCAAGTGTTATGCACTATGTCCTTTTGTGCAAGGATGAAGTGTCAAAGACTAACACCTCTCACAATCTACCTTTAGTGTTGTCTTCTCTATTACAGGAGTTCCAAGATGTATTCCTCGACGAGCTACCTCGGGGTCTACCTCCACTACAAGGTATCGAACACCGAATCGACCTCATCCCCGGAGCACGGCTTCCTAACAAGGCACCTTACCGCGTTAACCCCGAGGAAACCAAAGAGATCAAACGGCAAGTTCAACAACTCATCAGCAATGGCCATGTAAGAGAAAGCTTGAGCCCATGTGCCGTACCGGTAATCCTTGTTCCCAAGTGTAAGGGCATATTTATCCCTCAGTAGTTTTGGTGATTGATGACAATCCTTTTGCGGACTAATCGTGTGCATTGAGCATTTTAGATATATCATGTCTAAATACAAGATGATTTGGTGCCCCTCGAAGACTATTGAAGACGGCGCTTATCTACGTTTCTTTTCGGTGGATTTGAGTCGTAGGAAAGCCGTACTATTAAGAGGGGGTCCGCATTGAAAAGGTTTGGGTGGAATCACACGTACACGTCTGTTCCTTTTGCACCACCTTTCCTTTGGCTCTTTGGAGCATCCTCCGTCTCTCCATGTCTCTGTAAAATGAAGGACTCCTAATGTTGCTGAACTGAGGCAGGCGGTAGTACTGCTCTCCAGAGCGGTACTACCGCAGGCTCTTGCGATAGTACCGGGCACCAGCACGGTAGTACCGTAGGTGCTCACGGTAGTACCGCTCCTTGGGAGCGGTAGTACCGTGGCCTCAGGCCAGGCACAGCTGCTCGAGCGGTAGTAGGGGCGAATGTAATTTTTACATCCGCGCCCTACGCGGTAGTACCGCGCCTCGGGCGCGGTAGTAGGAGCGGATGTAATTTTTTACATCCACGCACTACACGGTAGTACCGCTCCGGGCTTGCGGTAGTACCGTGTCGGATTTTTGCATAGATCAAAACTCAGCGGAACTATTCACGGATGTAATTTTTTATATCCGTGCCTTTTCAGCCTAGACTATTCCTGCCTTGCGGTAGTACCGCAAGGGGGAACGGTAATACCGCGCCAGCGGTTCTACCGCTCCCTGTCTTAGCAGATCAGGACTAGTCTTGGCCCCTATCGTGCCAGCGGTAGTACCGCGGTACGACGCGGTAGTACCGCAGGCCCGTGCGGTAGTACCGCATGTGTGATGCGGTAGTACCGCGTGTCGCAGGCTGAGTTGGTGGATAACGGTTCGATTTGTCCCTTGACTATAAAAGGGGTGTCTTCTTCCCCAAGTTGACTACCTCTTCCACCCCTAAGCTCCATTGATGCTCTAAGCTCCATTTTCACCCGATCTCTCTCCCTAGCCAATCAAACTTGTTGATTCTCTAGGGATTGGTTGAGAAGGCCTCGATCTACACTTCCACCAAGAGAAATTTGATTCCCCCACTAATCCCTTGCGAATCGGATCTTGTTACTCTTGGGTGTTTGAGCACCCTAGACGGTTGAGGTCACCGCGGAGCCATAGTCAATTGTGGTGAAGCTTCGTGGTGTCGTTGGGAGCCTCCAATTAAGTTGTGGGATTGCCCCAACCTTGTTTGTAAAGGTTCGGTCGCCGCCTCCAAGGGCACCAATAGTGGAATCACGGCATCTCGAATTGTGTGAGGGCATGAGGAGAATACGGTGGCCCTAGTGGCTTCTTGGGGAGCATTGTGCCTCCACACCGCTCCAACGGAGACGTACTTCCCCTCAAAGGGAAGGAACTTCGGTAACACATCCTCGTCTCCATCGGTTCCACTCTTGGTTATCTCTTACCTTTACTTGTGCAAGCTATATTGTGTTATATCCTTTGCTTGCTTGTGTGCTTATTGTTGTTGCATCATATAGGTTGCTCACCTAGTTGCATATCTAGACAACCTACTTTGATGCAAAGTTTAATTTGGTAAAGATCGTTCTTTGTATCGTCCTTGTGTGATGCAACTCACTAGGTTGCTCACCTTGTGCTACTTGTATCGTCCTTTGTTGCGTTTGGATCTTGTATCACTCGTTATGTTCATGGATATAGCACATGTGTTGTTGCGTTTGGATCTTGTATCACTCTTTATGTTCATGGATATAGCACATGTGTGATCGTTCCCGTTGATTTGAGTGTTTCCCCTCGTGTTTCCCCTCTGTTCTTCGTGTTTTTCGTGGGATCCCCTCCAAATCGTGAAAGATCGGCCGCTAGGGTTTCCACCCTACATCACCCAATCTTCCCCGGCGGCGATGCCGACTAGAGAAGAGAAGGGAGAGGAGCACGGAGGAGCTCTGTACATATTAGGTCTAGGTTGAGTCTTGCCCTTATGGCATCTGGCGCTATGCCGAGGTGGAGCGTCCCGCTGCCGCGTTCGAGCAGTGGCTGGTGGTTAGCGGTGGCTGCAGTCCTAGCTGCACTGGTATGCCAGTTGCTGGCGAGGAGTGGGTTGCCGGCGACTCCACGAATAAGCTCGTTCGGTCCTCTGATCGAGAGGAGGTCCTTTGTTTCCTCTGCTTCCAAGGTTGCCATGGTGGTGAAGGAGGAAGAAAGGGAAGATGGAGATTCGGTTTGGGTTCAAGCTCATCACCAACGGAGACCATGGATGGCCTATGGCTCCCGCTGTTGCGGTTGATGCCGGCCATCGCCGTCAAATCCTCTAACCGAATGGCGGTCTTTCTTCTTCCTCCCGGCCAAGAGCTAGATGGGAGGCACTGCAGCTTCATCCTGGAGTTCATGGTGTGGTGCCATGGAGGGCTCGCCACACCAAGTGGTGCCGTCCCCGATGAAGACGAGTCAAGTTTCGGGCTGGAGATGCGAGGGACCCGATTGCTTTCTTCATCAATTTTCTGCGGTCCTCTTTGTAATAGTCAGGGGCCAGTTAGTGTTCTGCCTTTTCGTTCAGGGTCCTGTTGTAAAATCGTTGTGTACTACTTCTTTCTAGTCAATGCAGCTTCGGGGTCCTTCTAGACCCCTAGTTTGTTCAAAAAAAATGGAACTTTGTAGTACAGGAAATGCAAATGTTATGGATGTGGTGAACGCAAGTGGTGGATGGAACGACCATGGCTTGATAACCTAGGGGCTAAGGTCAACAAAAAGTTAGCTCTACACAGTCTACGGTTGCTAGAACAATAGCAAGGTATGACAGTAAAAAAGAGAACAGAAAAGCATATAGATTTGAGACATGTAACGAACTAATAAAAACATAGGCGTCGTTACTTGTGAATTAATATAATACTACCATGTATCATAATATAAGACGTTTTTTGGTACCGTGATTAAAAAATGTCTTATATTATGATAAGGAGGGAATAGATTTCAAAAAGAAAAAAAGGGCAGCCCGGTGCATGTAGCTCCCGCTTGCGCGACCACTTCGGGTCTATTGTATGCAGCCTTTCCCTACATTTCTGTAAGAGGCTGTTTCCAGGACTTGAACCCGTGACCTCATGGTCACAAGGCAGCAGCTTTACCACTGCACCAAGGAATCAGAGGACAGTTCAAAATAAACAATAATGTTCAGTGGGACAAGATTCCAACTTGAATAACCTGAAATTTATTTATATATTTTGTTTTCCAATATATAACCATCTTGGCACTTGGTGATATCAATATATGTTGAAGCATGCTTAGTGCCATGCTTGAGCACATATAAGATGCTCGTGCACATTGATATGCATATCGATACCAGCAAACTATCAATGCTCATGGGCTGATCACAACTATTACTCGAGTTCCATTATGCAGTATAACCTAATGAGTTAACATTACAATTATCCAAAGGCATATGATTTAGATGTTCCCAAGAACATAAGCCCAAAAGTGGCTATGGATAAAACCATACCTTGATATTGAACAATAATGTTCTCATTTTCTGGTTATACTTATGGTAGTCTGCATGAAGAGCTTCAAACGTTGATCTTTCTAAGGAGGCTACTATTGGAACAACCTCATTAGGTGCATAAGAATTTTCATTATCCTGGAAATAGAAGATCGTCACAAGGCAAATCATCTAAGTAAGGAGGCAAGAGAACAGAACAAATCAAAGAACCTAGAAGGCTTCGGAAACATATATATCTTTTCATAAGGCAATATATATACAAATATGCACTACTTCCTCAACAATGAAGTGTAGACTAAAGCATGCACGTATGTTTAGCATGCCAAAATGAATCAAAGCAAGACGTGTGGAACTAACAGTTCATATTTTAACACAGATTACTTTGTTTTATGCCTAGCGCATCAGGTGTCTCAATCTAGTTAACCCAAGTTTCTAATCCATGACCATGTAATTTGTGAACGCCACTGCTAAAAGGGACTAAAGGGCCTATGATCCAACAATAACCATTTAAAGTAGAGGCTTGACGAGTACCAACACGAAGGGTACTGAGGAGTGAGGACGTACCCGCCCCTTCGGTTTTAGTTGTATAGCTTAGCTGGACATGCTAGGTATTTATATGCAGTTACTAATATGCATAGTAAAAGAAGGAAGTCATACTGCGCAGTTATTGACCAATGAAGATATAACAGAGTATAACATGACAGACCATTTACACTGCATGCTTCAGAGGCCAAGGCCTCAAACCTTGTTCAAACATGTACAATTTGTTCATCAGAGTAATTATCATGGGGGTGTAACAGGGAGAATTGAGCAAAAAAGTACCCAAAGAAAGGAATTACGTTTGGGGACAGATGGCAAGTACAACTTACATTTCTTGAATGAGGGAGTGCCAGAATAGTGTCTACAAATTTATCAAGCCACCAATCACGATACTGGTTACCAGTAATCACTTCATGTCTGACAAGGATGGCAAAATACTTCAGATTATCATTCACGGGTGTATCTTCTCTTCTGAATTGCTCAGATATGCCTGTAGAAGCATCTCTTGGAACATCTTTAGGCTTCAGAGGTCTCTTCCGCAAGCCTCGTCTTGATAATTTATCAGTGTTGTCACCAGGTATATCTTCAGGATCACGATCTGGAAGCCTCCCAATACGGTCTATTGTTTTCATAATAAGGAGATCAATCTGATGCTGCTTGTCATCCTCATAGTCCTTATCCGTTATTTTATACATCTTCTCCTCTCTGTGGTCATACACCTGTTGGACAATGAATCCAGGGTGTTCCTTTTTACTTGGCACCTGCTTGTGCTCAGGAATGAAATGGACCACACACATGTGCATAACTGACTCTGCTGGCACTTCATCAATATGAAAACTATAAAATAACTCCCTTGGGTCACCACCCTCTTTCTCGGCTTCTTCTGGTCTATAAAACCACTGAGCACTTACGGATAAGCTCCCATCAACTTCAATTATACCCTGTCGCAAGACAATAATATACTTTGCTATTGAGAAATAAATACTATAGCAAGTAGGCCAAGATAATGGAATTAAGTGAAATAAATAAGGAACATTAGAACAGAAACACATTCATGCAGCTCAAAATAGATGGGAACTTTAGCTCAGCATGTACACAAAATAGACAATGGCTCCAGCCATAGAACGTAAGATAGGCTTCACAAGAAGCTGCTTGATAAAAATCATGGCATACACTGTTGAACTATGGGAACAACTTTACAAGTAAATAGTGCAGCCAGCCAGCGAGCCAACATGATGTCTAGAAGGCTAGAGGCCAAGAACCAAGGGCCTAGAGCAAAACTGAGCCTAGAAGGATGGAATCAAGGTTAACCTATCACTCTATCAGCAAGGAACGATTGCTCAACTATAATTAAGAAAAATAGTTCAGCAATCTATGCAAAACTGAACAATTTTATCACACACAATTTTCTGTATTTCGTTATGCGGAAAACATCGTACATAATTTGTGTGTGTAAACTAAGCTGTGACCAGAAATATTTTATAAGACACATGCCAAAGTACTAATATCCTCAAGGGTCACAACTCACAAGTCGTAACATTGGGTCCGTAATCACATACCTTGATGATGCCGACATAGGGCTTGTCGTTCTCCAGATCAGGCGAGAACATCGCCGAATCCTCCTGCACAAGCCACCACAATCACCCACCGGAAAGCATAAAAGTTGAGTGCCTCCAAAACCCTAAAACCCCTAAAGCTCAAAGGACGAGAAAAGTAGCACGGTGGCAGCTTACGAGCTTGTAGATGTTGCCCTCGTA
>NC_041385.1:380773664-380778343 GCF_002162155.2 Triticum dicoccoides | reverse complement strand
GTCGTCGTCGTCGCTGGTGTACTGCAGAGCGAACCGGCGGCGCCTTCCCATTTCTTCGTGGCGACCGATTCGGGAGGTTCTGGCGGAGCAGGGTGGCAGAGATCTTAGATCGAGTCAGGAAGCAAGGAAAATAATCGCCCTTCACGATTTTACTGTACTTTGTGTACTACTCCCTCTGTTCGGATTTAGATGTCGCAACGTTTTTTTTTTTTTGCGAAAACTGTCGTGGTTCTAAGCCTGACAGTAGAGTGGGGGGTAGGTATGGAGAGGCAAGGTCCTAGCTATGGAGAGGTTGTAAACACCAGGGATGTACGAGTTCAGGCCCTTCTCGGAAGAAGTAATAGCCCTATGTCTCGGAGCCCGGAGG
Source organism: Triticum dicoccoides (assembly GCF_002162155.2). Lineage (NCBI taxonomy): Eukaryota > Viridiplantae > Streptophyta > Magnoliopsida > Poales > Poaceae > Triticum > Triticum dicoccoides. The sequence goes on along the minus strand of NC_041385.1, from coordinate 380,777,976 downwards.
CGGTCGAGTGGATTATGAGTATATGAGTTACAAGGTGCCGAACCCCTCTACCTGTGGAGGGGGGCGGCTTATATAGAGTGCGCCGAGACCCCAGTCAGCCCACATAGGAGAGGGTTTAAGGTGAGTTAAGTCCGGGGCGTTACTGATAACGCCCCACATAAAGTGTCTTTACTACCATAAAGTCTACTTAATTACAGGCCGTTGCAGTGCAGAGTGCCTCTTGACCTCTGGTGGTCGAGTGAGTCTTTGTGGTCGAGTCCTTCAAGTCAGTCGAGTGAGTCCCTCGTTGGTCGACTAGAAGGCGACCTCTTCTAAGGGTGTCCTTGGGTAAGGTACTTAGATCAGGTCCATGACCCTACCCTAGGTACATGACCCCATCATTAGCCCCCGAATGGATTGAGGCTTCGAGTGAGGAAGGAGTTGATGTCGTTTCCGATTAACCTTTGCACTCTGGTCGTGCGTTGTTCTGGTTCAAAGAATCTCTTTGTCGATAGTGAGCAACTTGTCTTCAGTCGACTCGATCCATTCTCTTCTTTCGTCGAGTGATCTTTCGGGCTTCGACGATCCCCGAGCGACGGATCGCGGGAAACCCCGCGTCTGACAGACTGATCTGCTGTTCGCGGATTCCGCGGGATGCGAAATTTGGGGACGCGCGCGAAGCGGAGCGGACCGCGACGTTCGGATGGGACGGGACATAGACGCCTCGATCTCCGCGCCGCTTTCTTCGCCACGTATCCCGTCTGCATAACTGTTCCTGGATATGATTAGATCGACCGGGCCCACCTGTCATCCACTCGGAAGGGATCTTATAAATGCGCCCGGCGAGGATTTTTGTACTGTGCCTCGGCATTCTCTCTCTCTCTGCTCCCTTCTCCCCATCCAGCGCGCTCGCTCTCGCCCCCGCACAACTTCCCCTCGCGCATCTCGCCGGCAACCATGGCCAAGGAGAAGACGGCGGCGCTGGAACGTGCGAAGAAGGCGTCGGCGTCGGAGAAGGCGAAGGGGAGATCTACCAGCCGCGGCGGGTCTTCGTCCAGATCCCGCCTGCCGAAGGGCTGGGTCCAAGGAGACTGGATCCAGTCGACCATCACAGAAAAAGATCTCCTCGACATGGCCAATGAGGGCTTGATCCCTCATGGAGCTGCGAGGCTTCCGGGGAAGGAGTGGCAGCCCCAGCCAGAAGAGGGTGAGTGTGTGCTCTTGGCCACCCATGTTGATCGTGGATTTTCTTTGCCGCCGAGTATTTTCTTCCGTGGCTTCTTGAACTTCTTTGGAGCGCAGCTCCACCACTTTACCCCAAATTCTATCGCCTATCTTGCCGCGTTCGTGTCCATGTGTGAGGGTTTCCTGGGCTGTCGACCGCACTGGGGTTTGTTCAAGCATATATTCATGTGTCGCTCTCAGACCGTGAAGAAGGCGAGCCCAGGCGATGAAAGAACCCGAGTCGACAAAATGTGTGGGGGCCTGGGGATCCAGGTGAGGAATAAGAGCACCTTCCCGCCCATGACCTTTCCCGAGTCAGTCAGAGGCTGGCAGTCGACCTGGTTCTACTGCCAGGACCAGTCGACGCCGGGGCAGTCGAGTGGACTCCCTCAGTTTACCATGGACCGAGTGAACAAGCCCTCCTCTCTGAAGTTGATTCCGGAGGAGAAAGCTGACGTGAAGATGTTGATGGAGCGCGTGGTGCAGTTGGTTCGGGAGGGAGTGACTGGCATGGATCTCCTGGAGGTCTTCCTTAGGCGTCGCATCCAGCCCCTTCAGTTCCGGAGCCACTGCATGTGGTTGTACTGTGTGACTGAAGACGAGACTCGAGTCCATCCAGAAGCAGTCGACGATGTCACTCTGGAAAGATGGATGGCAGCCGTTACCGGAAACAAGGATAACCCACGCGGAGCCAGAAGGATTCCTCCACTCGACCACCACAGCGATCCAAACAAGGTACGCTTGCTCTGCTCTCCACTGTGTCCTTGTCACATTCGTTTCTGTTTATCCTGCCGACTGGTCGATTGATCCTTGTCTTGATATCTACCAGGCCCTCACCGAGCTGTACTCGATGCCCAATGGGGCACAAGCTCCGACTGAGGAGGGTGAGGCGAGTGGGGGCGAGAGCCAGGAGGAGGAGGAATGGGACTCGGACGTTGCTGAGGATGATGATGACGATGATGATGATGACGGTGATGAAGATGACGTTGAAGACGAGGAGGAAGAGGAGGAGGAGGTCGTACCACCGCGCTCAGAAAGGCGGTCGAAGCTTGTCCACGACCCTTCGACTGAACGTGGCAAGGGGGTTGCGACCGTTGCTCAGTCGACCAAGCGCCCTCGGACCACCTCTCCGGTGCCGACTGAAAAGGCGCCGAAGCAGCCCAGGGCAGCCTCGTCGAAGCCGATCAAGCTCCTGCCGAAGATGAAGGTGTCCATCCCCATCATATCAGGGTAATCGTGCTGCTTAAGTCTTCTTATTTTGTGTGAACTTTGTCTCTGGTTGACGCTGAAGTTAGTCGACTGATTCTTTGGAGTTGCAGTGCTGCTACTTCTGAGACCTCAGCCCGGGCTGATGACCATGAGATGGAGGACGCAGCAACTTCAAAACCAGGTACTATATTCTTAACGCCGTTTTTAGTCGACTGACTCGCGATCTCTGATCCTGATTCTTCTCCGTAGCTCCACCCAATGCTGTTATCAATCTCCCTGATGATGATGAGGATGAGGAACCGCTGAAGCGCAGAAGGAGTAGGAAAGCGTCCGCCAGCAAGGTGCCCCAGGATGTGACGGCGCCTGAGATTCTGATTGCGGAGGAAGAGAACACCACTCGACACACGGTGTCCTTCGCAGATCCATTGACGAGTGCTCAGCAGCCCTCCCTCTTCACGACGCACCACGTCCCAGAGGACCAAGCTGGCGCGGCGAAGGAGGCGATACGCCAGGCGGGAATCATGATGGAGCAGTTGAAGACCATCCGGGATGCGAGCCAGGCAGCTTATGACGCCAGTTCTGCCCTCCAAAGCAATGTTCAGGTCAGTCGACCACCGTTTGTTCTGTTGGATATGCTACCAAAAACTTTTCCTTTCCGGAATTTATAGTAGTCACCCACTGGGTGTGTCGATTAAACTCCGTGTTAGCGGGGGCACGCTGAGTGCACCCGCTGGGTGTAGTCCCCAAGGCTAAGGTCGACTGCTGGCAGTCGGCCTTAGGCTTTATGATGTCAATCTTTCTGTCAGTCGACTATGTCGAGTGTGTTGCACAAACCGGTGGGGGCACGCTGAGTGCACCCACTGGGTGTAGTCCCCGAGACTGTGGTCGACTGCTTGCAGTTGATTACAGTCTTAAAGAATACATCTCTCTCCTTTTTTTTTGAGGTCGACTGGTCGACTTTATCTTCAACAGGATTAGTGGGGGCACGCTGAGTGCACCCACTGGGTGTAGTCCCCGAGACTACGGTCGAATGCTTGTATTCGGCTGTAGTCTTAGAAACGTGTGATTTTTCCTTTTTCACTCGGAAGTGAATTATATTTGACATTTAGTCGATTGGTTCTTCGCAGAACTCCTGTGATCTTGTGGCTCGCTACTCTGAGCTGGAAAACAAGCACACTCAACTCGAGCTGAGCTTGAAGCTGGTTCAGGAGAAGCTGACGAAGGCAAAGGAGGAGACCGAAGGTATGTTTGGTGAGACCCTGACGACTGCTTTTCCCCTTGCTTGTTTCAAAATCTGATCTTGCTATAACTTGCAGGTAAGGTAAGGGAGGCCCAATAGAAGAAAGACCTCGAACTAGCTGAGAAGATCAAGCTTGCTGACGAGAAGTTAGCTTCAGTCACCAAACTTGAACAAGACAATACCAATCTGAAAGCTGCTCTTGGGATCGCCAACAAGGAGGTCAGTCGACTAAAAACTAATAAAGCTGCCCTGACCGACCAAGTCAGTAAGTTGACTGGGAAGAAAAATGATCTGGAGGCCTTCCTGAGTGGTCTTGCCAAGAAGCTGTTTCTTATGCTTGAAGGTAAACCTCTATGCTCGGCAAACATTTCCAATCGTGGTTTTTCCATTCGACCATCCCCTTGACTCAGTGATCACCCTTGCAGAATTTTGCCAAAACTTTGAAGAAGAAACTAGCCGGCTGGAGCCAAACCTCGACCCCGTCAATTCTCCGGTGAACGACGAAGTTGCCATGGATGTTTTCCGACTGGAGTCTCGTGTTGCAGCTGTCGTGGACTATCTCGCAAGGCTGAAGGCCGCCACATCTCGCATCGACTCGACGCTCTGGCCTGGGGAGACACTTCAGAATGACCTTGAGTCGCTGATGGCCCGCTTGAACAC
>NC_041385.1:380750585-380773654 GCF_002162155.2 Triticum dicoccoides | reverse complement strand
TTTTTTACAAACTTAGGCGAGTGCTTGCACTGCAGCTAAGCCTCCGAGTGAGAGGGTTGCTCTTCACTCGGTAGGGTTTTTGTAACTTAGGCGAGTCCTTCGACTGCAGCTAAGCCCCCGAGTGAGAGGTTTGCTCTTCACTCGGTAGGATTTTTATAACTTAGGCGAGTGCTTGGACTGCAGCTAAGCCCCCGAGTGAGAGGTTTGCTCTCCACTCGGTAGGATTTTGATAAACTTAGGCGAGTCCTTGGACTGCAGCTAAGCCTCCGAGTGGAAGTCTGGCTTACCGCTTGGTAGGATTTTGATAACTTAGGCGAAACGGATTCGCAGCTAAGCCTCCGAGTGGGAGTCTGGCTCATCACTCGGTAGGATTTTTACAAACTTAGGCGAAACGGATTCGCGGCTAAGTCACCCACTGAGGGGGAATTTTATTGGACAAAAATAAAAAGTGACAGAAATTATGGAGGAACTATGACACTATTATTTTGAGGTCCATGAACTACAGAAGTACTTTATTGCAACTCATCCGAGTGATAAAACTTAAGTATAAAATGGGCGGAGTAGTTCCGCTTTCCAAGCTCGGGGCTCGTCGATGTTATGCTCGACGTTGTAAAGACGGTACGCCCCGTTGTGGAGAACCTTGGTGACGATGAAGGGACCTTCCCAAGAAGGAGCAAGCTTGTGTGGTTTGTGCTGATCCACTCGGAGAACTAAATCTCCTTCCTGGAAGGCTCGACCTCTCACATTTCTAGCGTGGAAACGACGCAAATCTTGTTGGTAGATGGTCGACCGGATCAGAGCCATCTCCCTTTCTTCCTCTAAAAGGTCGACTGCGTCCTGCCGCGCTTGTTCAGCCTCTGCTTCGTTGTAGATTTCAACTCGAGGAGCATTGTGGAGAAGATCACTTGGCAAGACTGCTTCAGCTCCGTAGACCAAGAAGAATGGAGTTCTTCCGGTCGACCGATTAGGTGTGGTCCGCAGCCCCCAAAGCACTGAGGGAAGTTCGTCGACCCAAGCTCTAGCCGCGTGTTTGAGATCACGCATCAGTCGGGGCTTCAATCCCTTAAGAATCAGTCCATTAGCTCGCTCTGCTTGTCCATTCGACTGCGGATGGGCGACTGAAGCGTAGTCGACCCGTGTGCCTTGGGAGTTACAGAAATCTCTGAATTCCTCCGAGTCAAAGTTCGACCCATTATCCGTAATGATGCTGTGCGGGACTCCATATCTGAATATTAGTTCCCTGATGAAGCTAACAGCAGTACCGGTGTCAAGGTTCTTGATTGGTTTAGCCTCGATCCACTTGGTGAACTTGTCGACTGCCACCAGTACATGCGTGAAGCCGCTTCGTCCTGTTCTCAAAGGACCGACCATGTCCAATCCCCATACTGCGAAAGGCCAGACGAGTGGGATGGTCTTCAGAGCCGACGCAGGCTTGTGCGACATATTCGAGTAGAACTGACATCCCTCGCACTTATCCACTATCTCTTTTGCCATCTCATTCGCCTTTGGCCAGTAAAATCCGGCTCGGTATGCTTTGGCCACGATGGTCCGAGAGGACGCATGATGACCACAGGTCCCCGAGTGGATATCATTGAGGATGAGTCGACCTTCTTCTGGTGTTATGCACTTCTGGCCAACTCCAGTCGCGCTTTCTCTGTATAATTGTCCTTTGATTACGGTAAAGGCCTTAGATCGACGGATGATCTGTCGAGCCTCTTCCTCATCCTCCGGAAGCTCTTTTCTCAGGATATACGCGACATATGGAACCGTCCAGTCGGGAATGACCACCAAGACCTCCATGATCAAGTCGACCACCGCTGGGACTTCAATCTCAGTCGGATCTGTGGCACTCTTGGGCTGTGGAGTTTCTTCGGTGAAAGGATCTTCTTTGACTGACGGAGTGTGTATATGCTCCAAGAACACTCCACTCGGAATGGTTTCTCTCTTGGAACCTATCTTTGCTAGATCATCAGCTGCTTGATTTTTCAGTCGGGGTATATGATGGAGCTCCAACCCCTCGAACTTCTTTTCCAGCTTCCTCACTGCACTGCAGTATCCAGTCATGGCTGGGCTTCTCATGTCCCACTCCTTCATCACCTGGTTGACCACTAAATCCGAGTCGCCATAGACCATCAGGCGACGGACGCCGAGTGAAATGGCCATGCGCAACCCATATAAGAGGGCCTCATATTCTGCCTCATTGTTGGAGGAATTAAAGTGAATCTGGAGCACATATCTGAGCTTATCTCCTCTGGGGGAAACCAGGACAACCCCAGCACCGGAACCATTCAATATCTTAGAGCCATCAAAGAACATGGTCCAATGCTCCGAGTGAACTTCAGTCGGCTGCTGCTGTTCAATCCACTCGGCGAGGAAATCTGCTATTGCCTGGGACTTAATGGCTTTCTTTGCCTCAAACTTGATATCAAGGGGAAGAAGTTCAATTGCCCATTTGGCCACTCGACCAGTTGCATCTCTGTTGTGCAAAATCTCTGATAGTGGACCGCCGAAGATGCTCTTTGACTGGTTTTGCAGATGAGTCGACTCTTAGGCGATGCTCAGCCAGTCCCCTGGGAACACCTGGCATGTCAGCGGGCTTCCATGCAAAAATGTCCCAGTTCTCACGGAGGAACTGGATGAGCGCTTCTTCCTATTTTGGGTCGAGTGTTGTGGAGATGCGGGTCGGAGCTGCATCGAGGTCGGTCGGGTGAATGTGAACAGGCTTCGTCTCACCGGACGACTGAAATGCGGACTCTGTGGCGGGTTTCTTGGATCGCAGCAAGTCACTCGGATCTGCATTTTGCTTGTATTCTTCGAACTCAACCGCTGTCACCTGGGAATCGGCAATCTTTGAGCCCTTCTGAAAGCACTCTTCTGCCTTTTTCCGATCACCGGTGACAGTGATCACTCCTTTGGGGCGGGCATCTTCAATTTGAGGTACACGTAACATGGTCGAGCCATGAACCGTGCGTAAGCTGGTCTCCCCAAAATGGCATGATATGCACTCTGAAAATCCACGACCTCAAACGTCAACTTTTCTTTGCGAAAATGTTTCGAATCACCAAACACCACGTCCAAAGCTATTTGGCCGAGTGACTCGGCTTTCTTCCCTGGTATAACTCCATGAAAGCTCATGCTACTAGTGCTCAGTCGGGACATCGGAATGCCCATTCCTTTCAGTGTGTCTGCATACAACAAATTCAGCCCGCTTCCACCGTCCATCAGCACTTTTGTCAGTCGAGTGCCTTCGACAACTGGATCGACCACCAAAGCTTGCCTCCCAGGGGTGGCAATATGAGTAGGGTGATCAGATTGGTCGAATGTGATGGGTATTTGAGACCATTTCAGATAATTTGCTTTTGCTGGGGCAACCATGTTCACCTCTCGGTTAATGACTTTCAGTCGACTCCTGCTTTCCACATCTGCAAAGATCATCAGAGTGGAGTTGATATGCGGATATCCTTCCTCACTGTCCTCCTTGTCTTCGGCCTTGTCCGACTCCTTCTCCTTGTCCTTAGACTGTTTTCCCTGAAACTGCTGGATCAGGAGTCGACATTGGCGAGTGGTGTGCTTCGGGTAGATGATATTCCCCTCTTCGTCTTTCTTCGTGTGGATGTGACATGGCATATCCATTACGTCGTTCCCTTCTTTATCCTTTACCTTCTTGGGGTTCCAGGATCCTTTTGGTTTCCCCTTAAACTTTCCCTGAGTCACGGCCAGAGCCTCTCCAGGAGCTGCCGGTTCAGCCTTCCGCTTCTGTTTCCGACTGGTGTTTCCTTTTTCCGACTAACTCGGCTTGTGCTTGCCGCTTCGGAGTCGGTCTTCTTCTTCGCTGTTGGCGTACTTGGTAGCAATCTCCATCATCCGACTCAAGGTCATGTCACCGGTTCGACCAAACTTCAAACTCAGTTCTCTGTTCTTGACGCCATCTTTGAAGGCGCAGACTGCCTGATGATCAGACACATTCTCCACAGTGTGGTGCAAAGTGATCCACCTCTAAATATACTCTCTGAGAGTCTCATTAACCTTCTGCACGCAGACTTGCAACTCTGTCAATCCAGCTGGTCGCTTGCAAGTTCCTTCAAACGTTCTGATGAACACTCGGGACAGATCTTCCCAAGTGTAAATGCTGCTAGGAGGTAATTGAGCCAACCATGCCCTGGCAGAACCTTCCAGCATGAGGGGCAAATGCTTCATGGCCACCTCGTCGTTCCCACCACCAATCTGAACTGCCACTCGGTAATCTTCAAGCCAAGTTTCAGGCTTAGACTCACCAGTGAACTTGCTGACTCCTGTTGCCAACCTGAAATTGGGAGGGATAACTGCGGCTCTGATAGCCCTGCTGAAACATTCAGGACCAGAAACATGCACTCGACTGCTTGTGGGTGCATCTCTGTTGAGTCCGCCTCGATGGGCTCTGTTCCGGTCGACCAAACCTTGCACGATAATGGATCGCGCGTCGAAGCCTGGTTCTCTGGGGTCGACTGGAACCCTTCGCCCTGTACTGAACTGACGCCTGTCATCTTGCTGCCGAGGAGCGTAAGACCCACCCCTCGAAGGGGAATGGGGCACTCGACGCCTATCATCTCGGTCGAGTCGGTCACCATATTGGCCTCGCCGATTCTCGTGCCCCTCACGCCGCGGAGGCGATCTGGGACTGTGAGCCGACTGAACCGTATTCGCAGTGACGGATCGACTGTGAATTCTGTTGCGCGACTGAGACACGGCTGAATTCTGGTCTCCTGCTGCCCGGAGCAGATCCCTGATCTGCATCAAACCTCTGCTAGCTTCTGACTGAGAAGGCTGGATGGACTCTGCTATACGGGTCGCAGCTGCTAAATTCTGGATTGGGGTTCGATATACCTGAGTCAGCGGGAAGAGTTGACGTCGACTGGTGTCGGGAACTCGTTGCCGCGCGCGCTCGTCGAGTGCTCGCTGAAGATTCTCCAGTCGAGTGCGCTCGGCCAAATTGGCCAGACGTGCCTCCTCCAAGGCACGAGCCTCGGGGGTTTCTCCTGCGATGGGAGTACGCAGGGCATCCACGTTCCTGCGGCGAAGTTCCTCTCTTTGCAGAGAGTCGAGTGGCTCGGGCTAGTACTCTTCGTGGCCTCGTGCGGGGTCGCCTCCGTCACCTGCTCCATCATCACGGGCGAAGCCAGGGGGACTGCGGGGCCTGTCGACCATCAAGATTTCCGCCGCTGGATCACTGCTATCGCACTCGGATGCAGTCTCTACGGAGCCAGTCGACAGATCGAACAAGCCGTAGAGAGATTCGTCGGGCTCGATTGCCGCAACTTGGATGGTGGCCGATTGGCGAGCCACCGCGTGCCTCACCCATCGCTGAAGCCTCGACCGGCCCGAGCGCTTGCGCTGGCGGGAGACCGGAAGGGTGGACGATGGAGGAGCTGACCGATACGGGGTCGACGGTTGCCGCAGTAGAACGCCGCGGACACATGCGCGAAAATGCGTCGCCCCGCGGACGGGGAGCGCATCAACGTCGAGTGGAGCCTCCTGGAGCCACGCGGAGTCGTCGGCGATGAAGGTGAGAGTGCCGAGACGGATCTCTCGACCCTCGACCAAAACTCCAGCAGACACCATGATGAAAGTACTCGGAAGAATCGCAACTTTTCCACAAAATCGCTAAAACACCGGCCCCACGGTGGGTGCCAACTGTCGTGGTTCTAAGCCTGACAGTAGAGTGGGGGGTAGGTATGGAGAGGCAAGGTCCTAGCTATGGAGAGGTTGTAAACACCAGGGATGTACGAGTTCAGGCCCTTCTCGGAAGAAGTAATAGCCCTACGTCTCGGAGCCCGGAGGCGGTCGAGTGGATTATGAGTATATGAGTTACAAGGTGCCGAACCCCTCTACCTGTGGAGGGGGGCGGCTTATATAGAGTGCGCCGAGACCCCAGTCAGCCCACGTAGGAGAGGGTTTAAGGTGAGTTAAGTCCGGGGCGTTACTGATAACGCCCCACATAAAGTGTCTTTACTACCATAAAGTCTACTTAATTACAGGCCGTTGCAGTGCAGAGTGCCTCTTGACCTCCTGGTGGTCGAGTGAGTCTTTGTGGTCGAGTCCTTCAAGTCAGTCGAGTGAGTCCCTCGTTGGTCGACTGAAAGGCGACCTCTTCTAAGGGTGTCCTTGGGTAAGGTACTTAGATCAGGTCCATGACCCTACCCTAGGTACATGACCCCATCAAAAACCCCCTCCATCTATTTCCGATCGAACCCGCGGTCCTCGACCTCACTCTCTTCTTCGGCTGGCCGCCGCGGTCCGTTCGGTGCTCTTCTCCGGCTCGCCGCCACGCTGTCGCCGCGCTCTCCCCCTCCCCCTCCCCCTCCCCTCCCCACTTTCTATCGCGTCGCCGCGCTCTCCTCCCCCACATTCGGTGGCCTCGCCACGCTCCTCTCCTCCTTCCCGCGGCGACGGATTGGGTTCAAGCTTCGACCTTTGAGTTCAAGTCGGCGACGGATTCCGTCGATGCGAGGCCTTCACCGCCGCCAAGCTCCTGGCGCCGGTGGCCGCGAGCTTCAGGGGAGACCCCATCCTCTCTCCCTCCCAGATCCACCACGCACAACTCGCTCGCGCCTGCTCCGCTCCGTGCCCCCGACGCTATGTAGAGACACCCCTGCTCTGCTCCGCATGGAGGATGCCGCTCCGCCATGGAGGATGCTGCTCCACCCCACCATGGAGGATGCTGCTCCACCCCTGCTCCGCTCCGTGCCCCCGACGCTATGGAGGACGCCGCTCCACCCCTGCTCCAGCCTCAAGGTACTCCACCCCTGCTCAAGCCTGAAGGAACAACCATGGAGCTGCTTGTGAATGTTGCGCTGTTGTTCATCTCTGAATGTTGGGCTCCATATCTGAATATTGAGTGCTCCTGCATATTCTGAATTACTAGTGCATCCAGGAATCATTTAAGTTATGAACCATTGCACATTCTGAATTTTGTTCTACTCGTTGTGGTAGTGCTGCTGCTAGATGATGATGCCATGCTCTATGTTGTACTCGATGTTTTAGACTGCATAAAAGTTCTGCATTGCCACTAAACTGGAGCATTTTCTGGTCGCCGCCTTGCTTGCGGGTTGTGCCGGCATAGGGAGGCCACGAGGACCATGTTGGCAAGGTCGATCGGTTGGTCGCCCTACATCTCAAGTAAGCAAGGAGGGAGCTTGCTGCCATCAAGATCCAGACCGCCTTCCGAGGTCACCTGGTACTCCTCCCAATCCTGAATCCAATCTTATTGCCTTACCTACAGTAGCAATCTCAAAACTACTTAGTCCTGAATTTTGGCTACTCATCATCTGAAACAATACATACATTCTGTTTTCTTTCTTGACATTACATAGCATCCCTTCCTTTAATACCAAGGCCATCAAATACCAACTGAACAGTCATTGCCCAGTTTTTGATGATCAAAAACCAGTCCTCAACCTGCAAGTTTGTTTCATAAACTGGGCAATGGCTGATGCATTTGGAAGTTTTGACCTATAAATAGACCCCATTTTCATTTGGAACCAGCATTCTTCATAGACATAGGATTCTTGTTACATGAAGACCATCAAATGCCAAATGAACTGTCAATTTTATATCATCGATGATTAATTAAAAACTAGTCCTGAACCTGCAAGTTTGTTTTTTAATTCCCTAAATAATCTCTTCCAACTTGCAAGTTTTGACACATACAGTACTCCAAATTTAGGAGTACATCTCAAGTAAGCAAGGAGGGAGCATCTCAAGATTCAGTGTAACAAAGATTAGATTCTACAGTACATCAATGTAACAAAGATTAGATTAACTATAATTAGTCAGATATAATTAGTCAAGCTCTCTATAGAGAATACACAATATAACCAACAGTAGAGAATAGATGAATTGATTGTCAGTTGATTGTAGCACTAGCTGACCCCAAGTAAAGAAGAGCTGCTCTTTTCCTGCTGCTTGGAGGCTGCTGGTGCTCTTTTATTGCTACTTGAAGGCTCCTGGTTCTCTTTTCCTGTTGCTTGGAGGCTACTGGTACTCGAAGGGTGTTTCTGCCGCTTGAAGCAGGTGGCTGCTCTTTTCCTGCTGTTCAGAGGCTGCTCGTGCTCTTTTCCTGCTGCTTGAAGGTTGTTGCTGCTCTTTTCCTGCTTCTTGGAGACTGCTGGTACTCGAAGGGTGTTTCTGCTGCTTGAAGGCTCCTGGTTCTCTTTTCCTGCTGCTTGGAGGCTGCTGGTACTCGAATGGTGTTTCTGCTTCTTCAAGGCTGCTGCGGCTCTTTTCTTGCTGCTATTTTCCTGCTGCTTCTGCTCTTTTTCTGCTACTAAGATTGCTTCTGCCTCTTCTATAAAGGCTATGGTCTGTTCAACTAGCTCACGGTCGATAGATAGAGCTATAGGAAGTCGTCCTTCTGCCTGCCGGCGTTCCTTGTTCATGTGAGGGATCGAGTAGTTTATCGCTCCCTTGTTTCTCATTACTTCTCGGATGCATGACTGCAGCGTCACAAAGCTTCTAGCTAGCTTATCAACCGGGTAGTTTCGATATTCCTCCTCCACACCTTCTATCAGTTCCCTGATGCTTTGAGGTGCTCTGCTATCGGTGTGGGACTGGATAGACCTGAATATGCAGAGATCAAGAATGTTCATGTCGGGACTGTTTGGAGGCTGTTGAAGCAACTTAATATCCAAATCAGTCTGTTCTATGACTTGTCGGAAAACCGGGTCATCGGAAGAATATGTGGCGTGGCATTATCTTGTTGGATATAGATTGAACGTCCTTCATCTTCGTCCGGCCAGCGCTCTTGGATCACAGGAATAAGTTTCTCACACATGTAATACCTCATTACATCTCGTGTGACTTTCAATGATTTGAGCTCGAGCGTCCCTTTATCTCTGTTTTCACTGGTTCTTTGAGCAGGAGACTTTGTGACAAAAGCCCAAATGTCGAGCTTTCCATCAAAAGTGACCTCACCACCTTTGCCGTATGTTGGTTTAGCCACGGCTGCGAGAAACATCACCTTGGTGATGCTATCCTTATGATGCAAGGTGCGCAAGGGGTCGGGTTCCTCGGGAAGCAAATAGTAGTTGTTCACCTCCCCAGTCATGTTGAACCACTTTTCATCCATGTAGGCTATGTTGTCTAATTCCCATGTCGCAGACCAATAATCTTCACACATAGCCAAGCACCATTTCAATCTCTTTACAATGTTGGATAGGTTTAAGTGGGGCCTCAACTTATTAATGTGATGCCTCAAATGACCCCACTCGAACCTTGAGTATAAGGTCGTGCAACTTACACCCAATGCCTTTGACAGACCTTGCAATGTTCTCCTTCTGTTCAATGGGATTTTCACCACCCTCGACAGATCCAAATCTTTCCGCTTGCGGCCAACTCTACCTAGCTTTTGATTCGAGACATCAACTTTCTCCCCTTTTTCAATCTGTTTAAGAGCTCTTTCCCATATTCTCTCAACAGTTCTTACGATTGTATCGAGTAGGCTAGCAATGACCTCCTTGTCTTTTTTCAGAACTTGTCCATTTTGGGTCTTGATCACCATGAGTGCAAAATAAATACCATATCTCTCCTCATTTGTGAGTTCCCCATGGATTGGTTTCTGTACAGCACTTGCTTCCTCTACACCACTTGCTTCTTCATGAATTGGTTCCTCTACACCACTTGCTTCTTCCCCTGTCAAATAAGGAGCAAAAGATAAGTCATGTAGCTATTGCAAATAATAGGAGTAGATCATGGAAATGAAAATGAAAATGCAAAAGTTTTGGAGGTAGTACCTGTTGCTTCATTATTGCCTGGTTCTTCATGGTTGTATCGTTGTTGACTATTGTGTTCTTCCTGTTGATCTGCAAGTTCTGAGGCATTATCTTGTTGAGGACTCATGTTGAGATCAATCCCAAACATCATTGCGGCGGTGGAGCACTTGCTCAGGTAACTGTTCATGACCCAATAAGAAAGAACATGAAAGTTTATATGAAAAATGAGTACTCCTTCAAGTTGCCCACTCAGCACATGAAAGCAAGCTGAAAAATGGAATGCTAGCACAAAAATGAACTACTAAAAACTGATGGTACCTTTATTCTTTTCCCTGTAAAAATGATAATTTCTTGTTCTTCCCTGAAGAAGTGTTAGTAACTTGTTCTTTCCTGAAAAAAGTAAAAAGCAAATCAACACTGATAAGGTATTTTACAAAGTGATATCCTGCAGAAAAGCAAATTCCATATTTACAAAAACACAGACTAGATGTAATTTGCTCTTTATGTATTGGCGTGCAACTAATGCAAGGCAGCTAAATGGAATAAGCATCTCACAGCTGGTCTCTAGAAAAGCATTGTCATGTTAGCCGTGTGTTCTTTGGTCACACAAATTAGCCATGCATTTACTTTATTTATTTATTTTTTACTTTTACTGTGAATGCTAACAAAACTCTGCACTGGTACTTTTTTGTTTTTTTGAACATCTCTGCACTGGTACTTGGTGCCTGGCAAAATGCCCTTTCAGAAATGTAGCTTCTCGGCAGGTCTGTCATGTTTTTCACCTTCAGAAGCAAAGCAAATGAGATGCAGAGGAAGACGACTTCAATCAAGAGCAACAAAGGGCTATGTGGTATATAGAGCCCAATCTTGCAGCTTAACATCAACAGGTACACTCCAAAATCCTCATCTACATAAACACTTGTAGCATTACAAACATTATGAGGATTCACAAGTGCTAAAGGAAGTTCAGTTCACAAATAAAAGGTGCAAAAAGAAAGGGCTATGTAGAACCAATGAGCCTCCCAAAATCACTTCATCATGAGGATTTCCATGATGAAGTGATTACTCCAGTTCTTATAGTGTTTGGAGTACATTGCCTGGTGTTATACTGCTTGCAAGATTAGCATAGGTTCAGAAATGGGGATTTGCTTGATTGATTCATGCCGCAGTAGGCTCGTGTTGTTGTTCCGTTAAATTTTAATGTGTTCCTTGAAAAATCTAAGTTGAAAGATGATGGTAGCAATTACACGGACTGGGTCCGTAACTTGAGGATTATCCTCATTGTTGCACAAAAGAATTACGTCCTGCAAGCACCGCTGGGTGCCAGGCCTGCTGCAGATGCAACTGACGACGTTAAGAACGTGTGGCAGAGCAAAGATGATGACTACTCGATAGTTCAGTGTGCCATGCTTTATGGCTTAGAACCGGGGCTTCAACGACGTTTTGAACGTCATGGAGCATATGAGATGTTCCAAGAGTTGAAGTTAATATTTCAAGCAAATGCCCGGATTGAGAGATATGAAGTCTCCAATAAGTTCTATAGCTGTAAGATGGAGGAGAATAGTTCTGTCAGTGAACATATACTCAAAATGTCTGGGTATAATAATCACTTGATTCAAGTGGGAGTTAATCTTCCTGATGATAGTGTCATTGACAAAATTCTTCAATCACTGCCACCAAGCTACAAGAGCTTCGTGATGAACTATAATATGCAAGGGATGAACAAGACTATTCCCGAGCTCTTCGCAATGCTAAAAGCTGCGGAGGTAGAAATCAAAAAGGAGCATCAAGTGTTGATGGTCAATAAGACCACCAGTTTCAAGAAAAGGGGCAAAGGAAAGAAGAAGGGGAACTTCAAGAAGAACAACAAACAAGTTGCTGCTCAAGACAAGAAACCCAAGTCTGGACCTAAGCCTGAGACTGAGTGCTTCTACTGCAAGCAGACTGGACACTGGAAGCGGAACTGCCCCAAATATTTGGCGGATAAGAAGGATGGCAAAGTGAACAAAGGTATATGTGATATACATGTTATTGATGTGTACCTTACTAATGCTCGCAGTAGCACCTGGGTATTTGATACTGGTTCTGTTGCTAATATTTGCAACTCGAAACAGGGACTACGAATTAAGCGAAGATTGGCTAAGGACGAGGTGACGATGTGCGTGGGATGTGGTTCCAAAGTCGATGTGATCGCGGTCGGCACGCTACCTCTACATCTACCATCGGGATTAGTTTTAGACCTAAATAATTGTTATTTGGTGCCAGCATTAAGCATGGACATTATATCTGGATCTTGTTTGATGCGAGACGGTTATTCATCTAAATCAGAGAATAATGGTTATTCTATTTATACGAGTAATATCTTTTATGGTCATGCACCCTTGAAGAGTGGTCTATTTTTATTAAATCTCGATAGTAGTGATACACATATTCATAATGTTGAAGCCAAAAGATGCAGAGTTGATAATGATAGTGCAACTTATTTGTGGCACTGCCGCTTGGGTCATATTGGTGTAAAGCGCATGAAAAAACTCCATACTGATGGACTTCTGGAATCACTTGATTATGAATCACTTGGTACTTACGAACCGTGCCTCATGGGCAAAATGACTAAAACGCCGTTCTCCCGAACTATGGAGCGAGCAACTGATTTGTTGGAAATCATACATACTGATGTATGTGGTCCAATGAATATTGAGGCTCGCGGCGGGTATCGTTATTTTCTCACCTTCACAGATGATTTAAGCAGATATGGGTATATCTACTTGATGAAACACAAGTCTGAAACATTTGAAAAGTTCAAAGAATTTCAGAGTGAAGTGGAAAATCATCGTAACAAAAAAATAAATTTTCTACGATCTGATCGTGGAGGAGAATATTTGAGCTACGAGTTTAGTTTACATTTGAAGCAACGTGGAATAGTTTCGCAACTCACGCCACGCGAAACACCTCAACGAAATGGTGTGTCCGAACGTCGTAATCGTACTTTACTAAATATGGTGCAATCTATGATGTTTCTTACTGATTTACCGCTATCATTTTGGGGTTATGCTTTAGAAACGGCCGCATTCACGTTAAATAGGGCACCATCAAAATCCGCTGAGACGACGCCTTATGAACTGTGGTTTGGCAAGAAACCAAAGTTGTCGTTTCTTAAAGTTTGGGGCTGCGATGCTTATGTGGAGAAACTTCAACCAGATAAGCTCAAACCCAAATCGGAGAAATGTGTCTTCATAGGATACCCAAAAGAGACTATTGGGTACACCTTCTATCACAGATCTGAGGGCAAGATTTTTGTCGCTAAATTCGGATCCTTTCTAGAGAAAGAGTTTCTCTCGAAAGAAGTGAGTGGGAGGAAAATAGAACTTGATGAGGTAACTGTACCTGCTCCCTTATTGGAAAGTAGTTCGTCACAAGAACCGGTTCCTGTGACAACTACACCAATCAGTGAAGAAGCTAATGATAATGATCATGAAACTTCAGATCAAGTTACTACCGAACCTCGTAGGTCTACCAGAGTAAGATCCGCACCAGAGTGGTACGGTAATCCTATTCTGGAAGTCATGTTACTTGACCATAGCGAACCTACGAACTATGAGGAAGCGATGATGAGCCCAGATTCCACAAAATGGCTTGAAGCCATGAAATCTAAGATGGGATCCATGTATGAGAACAAAGTATGGACTTTGGTTGACTTGCCCGATGATCGACAAGCCATCGAGAATAAATGGATCTTCAAGAAGAAGACTGATGTTGATGGTAATGTAACTGTCTACAAAACTCGACTTTGCGAAAGGTTTTCGACAAGTTCAAGGGGTTGACTACGATGAGACTTTCTCACTCGTAGCGATGCTTAAGTCTGTCCGAATCATCTTAGCAATTGCCGCATTTTATAATTATGAAATTTGGCAAATAGATATCAAAACTGCATTTCTGAATGAATTTCTGGAAGAAGAGTTGTATATGATGCAGCCGGAAGGTTTTGTCGATCCAAAAGATGCTAACAAAGTGTGCAAGCTCCAACGATCCATTTATGGACTGGTGCAAGCATCTCGGAGTTGAATAAACGCTTTGATAGTGTGATCAAAGCATATGGTTTTATACAGACTTTTGGAGAAGCCTGTATTTACAAGAAAGTGAGTGGGAGCTCTGTAGCATTTCTGATATTATATGTAGATGACATATTGTTAATTGGAAATGATATAGAATTTCTAGATAGCATAAAGGGATACTTGAATAAATGTTTTTCAATGAAAGACCTCGATGAAGCTGCTTACATATTGGGCATCAAGATCTATAGAGATAGATCAAGACGCTTAATTGGACTTTCACAAAGCACATACCTTGATAAAGTTTTGAAAAAGTTCAAAATGGATCAGGCAAAGAAAGGGTTCTTGCCTATATTACAAGGTGTGAAGTTGAGTCAGACTCAATGCCCGACCACAGCAGAAGATAGAGAGAAAATGAAAAATGTCCCTATGCTTCAGCCATAGGTTCTATTATGTATGCAATGTTGTATACCAGACCTGATGTATGCTTAGCAATAAGTTTGGCAGGGAGGTACCAAAGTAATCCAGGAGTGGATCACTGGACAGCGGTCAAGAATATCCTGAAATACCTGAAAAGGACTAA
The DNA here is from genome assembly GCF_002162155.2 of Triticum dicoccoides. NCBI lineage: Eukaryota > Viridiplantae > Streptophyta > Magnoliopsida > Poales > Poaceae > Triticum > Triticum dicoccoides. The sequence goes on along the minus strand of NC_041385.1, from coordinate 380,759,276 downwards.
GTATATGTTTCTCGTTTATGAAGGTGACAAAGAGCTAGTCGTAAATGGTTACGTCGATGCAAGCTTTGACACTGATCCGGACGATTCTAAATCGCAAACCGGATACGCGTTTATATTGAACGGTGGAGCTGTCAGTTGGTGCAGTTCTAAACAAAGCGTCGTGGCGGGATCTACATGCGAAGCGGAGTACATAGCTGCTTCGGAAGCAGCAAATGAAGGAGTCTGGATGAAGGAGTTCATTTCCGATCTAGGTGTCATACCTAGTGCATCGGGACCAATGAAGATCTTCTGTGACAATACTGGTGCAATTGCCTTGGCAAAGGAATCCAGATTTCACAAGAGGAACAAACACATCAAGAGACGCTTCAATTCCATCCGGGACCAAGTCCAGGTGGGAGACAGAGATTTCCAAAATACATACGGATCTGAATGTTGCAGACCCGTTGACTAAGCCTCTTCCACGAGCAAAACATGATCAGCACCAAGACTCCATGGGTGTTAGAATCATTACTATGTAATCTAGATTATTGACTCTAGTGCAGGTGGGAGACTGAAGGAAATATGCCCTAGAGGCAATAATAAAGTTATTATTTATTTCCTCATATCATGATAAATGTTTATTATTCATGCTAAAATTGTATTAACCGGAAACATGATACATGTGTGAATATATAGACAAACTTAATGTCACTAGTATGCCTCTACTTGACTAGCTCATTAATCAAAGATGGTTATGTTTCCTAACCATAGACATGTGTTGTCATTTGATTAACGAGATCACGTCATTGGGAGAATGATGTGATTGACTTGACCCATTCCGTTAGCTTAGCACTTGATCGTTTAGTACGTTGTTATTGCTTTCTTCATGACTTATACAAGTTCCTACAACTATGAGATTATGCAACTCCCGTTTACCGGAGGAACACTTTGTGTGCTACCAAACGTCACAACGTAACTGGGTGATTATAAAGGAGCTCTACAGGTGTCTCCAAACATACATGTTGAGTTGGCGTATTTCGAGATTAGGTTTTGTCACTCCGATTGTCGGAGAGGTATCTCTGCACCCTCTCGGTAATGCACATCACTATAAGCCTTGCAAGCAATGTAGCTAATGAGTTAGTTACGGAATGATGCATTACGTAACGAGTAAAGAGACTTGCCGGTAACGAGATTGAACTAGGTATTGAGATACCGACGATCGAATCTCGGGCAAGTAACATACCGATGACAAAGGGAACAATGTATGTTGTTATGCGGTTTGACCGATAAAAATCTTCGTAGAATATGTAGGAGCCAATATGAGCATCCAGGTTCCGCTATTGGTTATTGACCGGAAAAAGTTCTAGGTCATGTCTACGTAGTTCTCGAACCCGTAGGGTCCGCACGCTTAAGGTTTCGTTGACAGTTTTATTATGAGTTTATGAGTTTTGATGTACCAAAGGTTGTTCGGAGTCCCGGATGTGATCACGGACATGACGAGGAGTCTCGAAATGGTCGAGACATAAAGATCGATATATTGGACGACTATATTTGGACACCGGAAAGATTCCGGGTGAGATTGGGACAATACGGGATCTCCGGAAGATTATCGAAACCCCCCGGGAGGTATATGGGCCTTATTGGGCCTTAGTGGAAAGGAGGGAGAAGAAGCAAAGGAGGGGGCGCCCCCCCCCCCACAAGCCCAATCCGAATTGGGAGGGGGGCCGGCCCCCCCTTTCCTTCTTCCCTCCCCCCTCTTCCTTCCCTCTCCTACTCCTAATAGGAAAGGGGGGAGTCCTACTCCCAGTAGGGGTTGGACTCCCCCTAGGGCACGCCGCCTCCTTGGCCGGCCCCCTCCTCCACTCCTTTATATACGGGGGAGGGGGGCACCCCATAGACACAACAATTGATCTCTTGATCTCTTAGCCGTGTGCAGTGCCCCCTCCACCATAGTCGATAATATTGTAGCGGTGCTTAGACGAAGCCCTGCGATGGTAGAACATCAAGATCGTCACCACGCCGTCGTGCTGACGGAACTCATCCCCGACATTCTGCTGGATCAGAGTATGGGGATCGTCATCGAGTTGAACGTGTGCTAGAACTCGGAGGTGCCGTAGTTTCGGTGCTTGATCGGTCAGGCCGTGAAGACGTACGACTACATCAACCGCGTTGTTCTAACGCTTCCGTTTTCGGTCTACGAGGGTACGTGGACAACACTCTCCCCTTTCGTTGCTATGCATCACCATGATCTTGCGTGTGCGTAGGAAATTTTTTGAAATTACTACGTTCCCCAACAGGCCCGACCCCCAATGATGTGGAGCATCCCAGGGTCATCCCCATGGACACTATCCCAACTACCCAAGCTCCTAGTGGACCTATGACAAGAGCTCGAGAACGTGCTATTCAATCCGAGGTGACATCTCTCCTACTTGGGCTCCCCTTACATTCGAGTGAGACATGGTTGTTGCCTAAGTCAAAAACACTATGTGTAATCAGGTACATCGCACAAGCCATGGAGCCGAGAGCTAAGGGAAAAGGAACAAGCGCCGACTCACTGTTCAGCCCGAAACTTCCGGCCAGAGCCCGGAACCTCCGGCCGCCCGGAACTTCCGGCCTCCGACGGCCCAGACGAGCCCGAGCGTGCCAACTCTCTGGTTAGCCTGGAACCTGGCCCAGAACCTCCGTCCTGTCCGGACCTTCCAGCCCCCGGACGCCATGCCCAGCTCCCGCCGTACCAACTCTCTAGTTAGGCCGAACCCTCCCCGGACCTTGGCCAGGAACCTCCGGCGCCCGGAACTTCCGACCCTGCCTGCACGCAGTGACTCGGGCCGAGGCCCATGTACCCTTTCGCCCCCTAGACTATAAATACTCTTCTTCTACCTACGTTTTAGGGTTAGCAATGTGATAGCTCATTTGAGAGATAGAGCTTTGCTCATCCACTTGATACCTTCTCCTTCGGAGCTCGCGGCCTCTATGGAGAAGATCCCCCAAGTGGATTCAAGACCCCTCACGGGAAGACCTTCAAGACCTCCTCACGGAGAAGAACTTGCTACTTGTATCGTCCTTTCTTGCGATTGGATGTTGTATCACTCTTTATGTTCATGGATCTAGCACATGTGTGATCGTTCCCGTTGATTTGAGTGTTTCCCCTCGTGTTCTTCATGTTCTTCGTGGGATGCCCTCCAAATCGTGAAAGATCGGCCCCTAGGGTTTCCACCCTACATCATCTTGGTATCATGAGCCAGCCAGGTTGATCACATTTTGGAGTCCCTACCCCCGTTTTCTAGCCTAATTTTGTTGTGATTTGTCTCAATTTCAAAAATCCCCACAAAAGCAACCCTCCCAAAAATTTTGTGATTTGTTGGTTTGTTTAAGTCTTGTTGGATTTGATCCGTGGATTTCGCGTGTGGCACGTAGATCTAGCTTTCCACCATTCCATCCGCCGAAATTTTTTCTTTTCCCCCTCTGATTTGGGTTTTTCCTGAAGTTTTTCCGCCCAAATCCACGATCCCCAAGTTCCTTGTTCTTGGGAGAATCGCAACCCTCGGAACTTCCGGCCCCGCCCGGACCTTCCGACCACCCCGGAACTTCCGGCTCCCGAACCTTCCGTTTTCCCTGGAACGTCCGGACTAGACAGAAAGCCTGCGTATCTTCAACTGCTTCCGCTACTAAGCCAACTCCGACTACAATGCAGCGGCATTCTTCGCCAACATACTGAAGACCGTGCACTTCGACATCAACAACGATCACATTCACCTTTGACACTATCAACCGTAAGCAAGGACGGTAACTTCGACGACATCTTTGTCTACTCCTTGCCATTGCATTGATAACCCCATAGCCCATTTTGCGTTACTTTCCCATCGAGACTAGCCTTTGAATATTGCCGGCAACGTTACTTGTGCACACTAGTGATTATCGTCTCATTGCATATATCACATCATCTTGGTATACTTGTCTTGGTATCATCTCTTGTGTCACAAGGTTGTCATCGCATATACACAATTGCTATCTTCGTTCGTGAAGTTTTGCATAACCGACCAACAAAAGAGCTCAAAAGAGAAAGAGCCAACAAGCTTTTAAGCAAAAGGAAAAGAGAAGCAAAGAGCTTTTAAGAAAGAACCATAGCATCATACTACATTAAGATTGTCATACTTGATCATCTTGGATCATATCACCCGAACACCATACATATAGCAATACTTGGGATAGAAGTTGTTGCATTTTTGCATTGTGTGCACAAGCCTCGTATCCGCCTATTGTGTAATCGTGCTAGCGTCTCTCTAGCGTTGTGCAACAAGAGCATTTTCCATGGATTCCACATTTTGCGCTCATTTTTGGTTGCCCAACCCCATTTATCTTTCCGTGTGTGTGTTTCCGTGTACCTCCTTTTGCTATTGGTCTACTTGTTGCATTTGCAAATTTGCGAATGTTTTCCAACATTATTGAGTCTTGCTAACAATTGCATAAATTTTGTGCCACATCCTAACCAAGCTCCATCAAAGGCTTATTTGTGTAGGTGTGAGAAATTGACGGGAACCGGTACCAATTGTGCTATTTCCTTGCTACATCATTGAGTGATCTTTGATCCATTCTCAACGTCGGTCAAGGTACATTTGGTATAGTTCTTTTTCTCCCACTCACACGTTTACTTGGAATGATGGATATGCCAAGTATTTCTACCAACCCACTCTTCATCGAGCAAGATGAGGACCCGAACAACTACGTCACCAAGAACCACCTCTTCGGCGCGCAAAGAGCTTTACATCAAGAGAATGAAGCATTACGCGAACGCATCGACCTACTCGCTACCGACTTGCTACCGACTTGCGACAATCCGAGCAACGTACAAGGGACTACTGCGACACATCAATGGCGTCTCTCAAGGAGGACATACGAGCAATGATGGTCAACCGCTCTTCTACATCGTCGTCTTATTCAAGACGGAGCCGCTCGAGTCGACATTCTGACGACACCATCTCCGGCTCAAGTACACCGACATCGAACACTCTTCGACGAGCCGCGTGCCAAGAGCGTCAAGCAAACCGCAATCCTCTCCACGGCAAGAGCAACTTGACGAGCAAGAACATCGACATCATCAAAATCAAGCTACCCTTGCGCAAGCCCAAGAAAGGCAACACCAACGCCAACGAGAAGAAGAGCAAGCACACCATCACCAAGACGAGCAAGACGCCGAAGCTCTACGTCAACAACAACAATGGCGTGAAGCACAAACACTTGAGGCGCAACGTGCCCTCCTCGACACCAATCGTGTCATCGCCGACCGTAACCGACGCGTTCGAGAAGGAGAAGAAGCACTTCGCGAGGAAGGACAAGAACGAATACATCAAGCACACTTGCACCGACAAGTTCCACAAGTTCCTTCACAAGCTCGACAAGAACCACAAGTTCGCCAAGAGCAAGAAGACAATGGGAATCCTCCACGCCAAGAGCAACTTGAGGTTGACAACCCTCCACGTCAAGGGCGTCATCATCCTCGACCCCAACACAATGAAGAGCAACACCACGGCAAGCTCAAGTTCACCATGCCCAAATTCACCGGAAGCAATGATCCCGAAGAGTATCTTTCATGGGCATTGAAGGTTGACAAGATCTTTCGTTTGCACAACTATGAGGAAGAAAAGAAGATCGCCATGGCATCTCTTGAGTTCCAAGATTATGTCCTCATTTGATGGGAGCTAGTCCTTGAGCGACGAGCCGACGAGAAGCAAGAGGTGAACCACCCATCACAACTTGGGATCAAATGAAGGATGTCATGAGAGCGCGTTTTGTCCCAACCTACTACAACCGCGACCTCTTCAAGAAACTCCAACTCCTCAAGCAAGGAACAAAGAGCATTGAAAAGTACTACAAGAAAATGGAGATTGCCATGATATGAGCCAATTCACGGAAGATGATGAGCAAACTATGGCATGTTTCTTGAATGGACTCAACCACCCTATCAAGAAGATCGCCGACTTCCAACCTCATCGAGCTAGTGCACCAAGCTACCAAGGCGGAGCGACAAGTGCAAGATGACTACAAGTATGCCAAGTTTACTTCCAAGACCTACGGCTCCCCCTACAACCAAGTTTCAACGGTTTCGACACCTCCTACAACAAAAGCTTCAACAAGCAACGACGACAAGTCAAGTTCCAAGAAAACTTCGACAACTTCAAGTCGTCCCCCGACTACAAGCAACTTCAAGCCGAGAGCTTCATCATCTACAACTCCACCGGATGAGACCATCAAGACAAGTTCCATCAAGTGCTTCACATGCGGCGGCCGAGGCCACAAGTCCTTCAAGTGTACCAACAAGCGCACCATGATCCTCAACAACGACGACACCTATGACTCGATGAGTGAAGAGGAAATGGAGGCCCTTGAGCAAGTGGCCATGCACCGGCGCGTGAATGAGGATGAAGCTGATCAAGTCTTTTGTGACGAAGATTCAAGCCCCGCTCTCGTTGTCTCCAAAGTCTTAACACTTCAACATCAACAAGATGACCAAAGATGCCATATCTTCCACACCAAGGCGGGCATCAATGAAAGGTCCACGAAGATCATCATCGAGGGAGGAAGTTGCCACAACTTGGCAAGTGAAGAACTATGCAACAAGCTTTAATTGGTCAAGATGAAGCATCCTCGTCCCTACAAGGTCCAATGGCTAAGCGACTCCGGCACTATCCAAGTGGAGCCAAGTGGAGCACATCGTGCAAGTTTCCTTCAACATCGAAGCATATGAAGACACTTTGGAGTGTGACGGGGTTCCCATGTCCGTTTGCCATCTCCTACTTGGACGACCATGGCAATTCGACCGCGGGGTCATCCACAACGGATGAACCAATCACTATAGCTTCAAGATGAAGGGAAAGGAGTATGTCTACGACCTATGTCACCGAGTCAAGTCATAGCCGACAAGCAAGCAACCACCCATCATGGAGGGAATGGTGAGAGAGCGAACCACCAAAAAGAGAGTGAGTGCCACAAGCCCAAATTGAGTGCCTCCACGATGAGCGACAAGAAAAACTTAGTGCTATTTGCCACCAAAAGTGAGATGAGAGAAGTGTGTGACAACCCATCAAGTGTTATGCACTATGTCCTTTTGTGCAAGGATGAAGTGTCAAAGACTAACACCTCTCACAATCTACCTTTAGTGTTGTCTTCTCTATTACAGGAGTTCCAAGATGTATTCCTCGACGAGCTACCTCCGGGTCTACCTCCACTACAAGGTATCGAACACCGAATCGACCTCATCCCCGGAGCACGGCTTCCTAAGAAGGCACCTTACCGCGTTAACCCCGAGGAAACCAAAGAGATCAAATGGCAAGTTCAACAACTCATCAGCAATGGCCATGTAAGAGAAAGCTTGAGCCCATGTGCCGTACCGGTAATCCTTGTTCCCAAGTGTAAGGGCATATTTATCCCTCAGTAGTTTTGGTGATTGATGACAATCCTTTTGCGGACTAATCGTGTGCATTGAGCATTTTAAATATATCATGTCTAAATACAAGATGATTTGGTGCCCCTCGAAGACTATTGAAGACGGCGCTTCTCTACGTTTCTTTTCGGTGGATTTGAGTCGTAGGAAAGCCGTACTATTAAAAGGGGGTCCGCATTGAAAAGGTTTGGGTGGAATCACACGTACACGTCTATTCCTTTTGCACCACCTTTCCTTTGGCTCTTTGGAGCATCCTCCGTCTCTCCATGTCTCTGTAAAATGAAGGACTCCTAATGTTGCTGAACTGAGGCAGGCGATAGTACTGCTCTCCAGAGCGGTACTACCGCAGGCTCTTGCGGTAGTACCGGGCACCAGCACGGTAGTACCGTAGGTGCTCACGGTAGTACCGCTCCTTGGGACGGTAGTACCGTGGCCTCAGGCCAGGCACAGCTGCTCGAGCGGTAGTAGGGGCGAATGTAATTTTTACATCCGCGCCCTACACGGTAGTACCGCGCCTCGGGCGCGGTAGTACCGTGAGCTCTGGCCAAGCACAGCAGCATGAGGGAAGTAGGGGCGGATGTAATTTTTTACATCCACGCACTACACGGTAGTACCGCTCCGGGCTTGCGGTAGTACCGTGTCGGATTTTTGCATAGATCAAAACTCAGCGGAAGTACTCACGGATGTAATGTTTTATATCCGTGCCTTCTCAGCCTAGACTATTCCTGCCTTGCGGGAGTACCGCAAGGGGGAACGGTAGTACCGTGCCAGCGGTTCTACCGCTCCCTGTCTTAGCACATCAGGACTAGTCTTGGCCCCTATCGTGCCAGCGGTAGTACCGCGGTACGACGCGGTAGTACCGCAGGCCCGTGCTGTAGTACCGCATGTGTGATGCGGTAGTACCGCGTGCCGTAGGCTGAGTTGGTGGATAACGGTTCGTTTTGTCCCTTGACTATAAAAGGGGTGTATTCTTCCGTGACGCCCGGGTATTTAAGCTACAGTGAACCTCTGCTAATGATGCCATGTCACCTCGTTTACTGTTGCTAATCTCGCGTCGGTTCGAAACTTTTCAAATTAAAAATTTAAATATTGTCAAACATCAAAAGTTTTCAAACATCAAAACAAAATGTTCGGTCTGTGCCAAAAATGGCATAGGTAATTATAGTGCAGTAAACGCATTTTTAGAAAATGCATAAATATTTTAAATTGAGTAAAACAGAAAGGAAAATAAATAAAAAGAAACAAAACAAAACAAAACAAAAATAACAGAC
>NC_041385.1:380742014-380749965 GCF_002162155.2 Triticum dicoccoides | reverse complement strand
CGCGCCGTTCCGCACGCGCACGCTGCCGCGCACCGCGACTCCCGCCAGCTGCCATCGACCGTTGCGCTCGCCGCATCGTGGATGCGCCCGACCCCACCCCGGAGCCGCCCGCGGCCACCTGCCTCCGCACGGGACCACCGTCGAGCTCCCGCACGCCCTGGACCACGCTTGGCCGCGCCCGACCGTGGCCTACAGCGCGCGCTCGCGCCCACGCCCCTCTGACCAAGCCCGTCCATGGACGGTCCCCGCTCCCCCTTGCTGCTGCACGCCCGCCACCGCCGAACCTCGTCATCGGCCTTGTTTTCGGCCACCTACAGCACCAACCACTAGCCCAACTCGATGCGCGCCAACGCGCTCGTCCTTCTGATGCTCGTGGGTGACCAAGTGGTCACCGGAACGCAACTCCGGCGAGCCGCTGCCGTGGTTCCCCTCCCCGCACGCCCACACGCCCTCCCCTGGACGCATCGTGGGCACGACCCCGCTGGCGCCCTCCGTCGCCTCCATGCGGGTGCGCGGCGCCCGCACCCGATAACGCCCGTGCGCCCATTCGGGCTGGCGCCCGACGCCCGCGCCGACTCCATCCGCTAGCGCCCCGCCCGCTAGGCCTCTGTGCCACAGACAAACGGGCCCCGCCCCAAAACGTTTTTTTAAAGAGAATTAAAAATAAAAATAATAAATAAAAATAAAAATGATTTAATAAAATTAATTGTTAATTAATTAATTATCTAATGAATTAATTAAGTTAATTAACCCGGTTTAAAGTAATTTAATTAACTAGTTAGGTTAATTAAATAGTAATTAAATTAGCTAATTTGTAATTAAACTAAACAGAGAATGACAGGTGGGTCCCACTGGACCCACATGTCAAGTTGACCAAGTCAACTCTGTTGACTGCTGACGTCAGCATGACATCATGCTGATGTCATAAATCCATTTTTGAATTAAATTAAATAATTAATTAAATTTCAGAAATTAATAAAATCTTTAGAAAATCATATCTTTTAATCCGTAACTCGGATTAAAATATTTTCAACATGAAAGTTGCTCAGAACGACGAGACGAATCCGGATACGCAGTCCGTTCGTCCGCCACACACCCCTAACCTATCGAACTCGCAACTTTCCCCCTCCAGCTCCGCTGCCCGAAAACACGAAACCTCGGGGATATTTTCCCGGATGTTTCCCCCCTTAACCGGCATCACCTCATACCACATTAGGGCACGCCTAGCATCGTTACTTGTCATGTCATGCATCGATATACATCTGTTTACATGGTATTCATTGTTTCTTCCCCCTCTTCTCTCCGGTAGACTATGAGACCGACGCTGCTGCTGCCCAGTTCGACTACGGAGTTGACGACCCCTCTCTCTTGCCAGAGCAACCAGGCAAGCCCCCCCCCCTTGATCACCAGATATCGCCCATTCTACTCTATACTGCTTGCATTAGAGTAGTGTAGCATGTTACTGCTTTCCGTTATACCTATCCTGATGCATAGCCTGTCCTTGTTACTACTGTTGATATCTTTACCTTCAATCCTATATGCTTAGTATAGGATGCTAGTATTTTTCATCTGTGGCCCTACATTCTTGTCCGTCTGCTGTGTTATACTATTGGGCCGAGATCACTCGAGAGGTGATCTCGGGTATATACTATATACTTATACATGATACATGTGGAAACTAAAGTCGGGTCGGCTGGTGGAGCACCCGCGAGTGGATCTTTGTGGCGGAGCGTCAAGGCAGGTTGAGACCGCCTAGGAGAGAGGTGGGCCTGGCCCTGTTCGGCGTTCGCGAATACTTAACACGCTTAACGAAATCTTGGTATTTGATCTGAGTTGGCTACGAGCCTATACGCACTAACCATCTACGCGGGAGTAGTTATGGGTATCCCGACGTCGTGGTATCAGCCGAAGAACTTCGTGACGCCAGCGACTGAGTGGCGCGCGCCGGATTGAAACGTAAGCCTGCTCTTGTATTAAGGGGGCTAGTTCTGCTTTCGGCCGTGTACGCAACGTGCAGGTGTGCTATGGGCGATGGGCCCAGACCCCTGTGCGCTTAGGTTTAAACCGGCGTGCTGGCCTCTCTGTTGAGCCTAGGTGGGGCTGCGACGTGTTGATCTTCCGCGGCCGGGCATGACCCAGGAAAGTGTGTCCGGCCAAATGGGATCAAGCGTGCTGGGTAAGTTGGTGCACCCCTGCAGGGAAGTTAATCTATTCGAATAGCCGTGATCTTCGGTAACAGGACGACTTGGAGTTGTACCTTGACCTTATGACAACTAGAACCGGATACTTAATAAAACACACCCTTCCAAGTTCCACAGACAACCCGGTGATCGCTTTTCTACAGGGCGACGAGGAGAGGATCGTCGGGTAGGATTATGCTATGCGATGCTACTGGAGATGCTACTTGGAGATGATACTTGGAGATGCTACTTGGAGATGCTACTTAGAGGACTTCAGTCTACTCTCTTCTACATGCTGCAAGACGGAGGCTGCCAGAAGCGTAGTTTTCGATAGGATTAGCTATCCCCCTCTTATTCTGGCATTCTGCAGTTCAGTCCACTGATATGGCCTCCTTACACATATACCCATGCATATGTAGTGTAGTTCCTTGCTTGCGAGTACTTTGGATGAGTACTCACGGTTGCTTTCTCCCCCCTTTTCCTCCTTTTCCTTTCTTTCTGGTTGTCGCAACCAGATGCTGAAGTCCAGGAGCCAGACGCCACCGTCGACGACGACCCCTACTACTCTGGAGGTGCCTACTACTACGTGCAGCCCGCTGTCGACGACCAGGAGTAGTTAGGAGGATCCCAGGCAGGAGGCCTGCGCCTCTTTCGATCTATATCCCAGTTTGTGCTACCATCTTATCGCAACTTGTTTAACTTATGTCTGTACTCAGATATTTGTTGCTTCCGCTGACTTGTCTATGATCGAGCACTTGCATTCGAGCCCTCGAGGCCCCTGGCTTGCATTATGATGCTTGTATGACTTATTTATGTTTTAGAGTTGTGTTGTGATATCTTCCCGTGAGTCCCTGATCTTGATCGTACACATTTGCGTGCATGATTAGTATACGATTGAATCGGGGGCGTCACATCTTCCCCAAGTTGACTACCTCTTCCACCCCTAAGCTCCATTGATGCTCTAAGCTCCATTTTCACCCGATCTCTCTCCCTAGCCAATCAAACTTGTTGATTCTCTAGGGATTGGTTGAGAAGGCCTCGATCTACACTTCCACCAAGAGAAATTTGATTCCCCCACTAATCCCTTGCGGATCTTGTTACTCTTGGGTGTTTGAGCACCCTAGATGGCTGAGGTCACCGCGGAGCCATAGTCAATTGTGGTAAAGCTTCGTGGTGTCGTTGGGAGCCTCCAATTAAGTTGTGGAGATTGCCCCAACCTTGTTTGTAAAGATTCGGTCGCCGCCTCCAAGGGCACCAATAGTGGAATCACGGCATCTCGCATTGTGTGAGGGCATGAGGAGAATACGGTGGCCCTAGTGGCTTCTTGGGGAGCATTGTGCCTCCACACCGCTCCAACGGAGACGTACTTCCCCTCAAAGGGAAGGAACTTCGGTAACACATCCTCGTCTCCATCGGTTCCACTCTTGGTTATCTCTTACCTTTACTTGTGCAAGCTATATTGTGTTATATTCTTTGCTTACTTGTGTGCTTATTGTTGTTGCATCATATAGGTTGCTCACCTAGTTGCATATCTAGACAACCTACTTTGATGCAAAGTTTAATTTGGTAAAGATCGTTCTTTGTATCGTCCTTGTGTGATGCAACTCACTAGGTTGCTCACCTTGTGCTACTTGTATCGTCCTTTGTTGCGTTTGGATCTTGTATCACTCGTTATGTTCATGGATATAGCACATGTGTTGTTGCGTTTGGATCTTGTATCACTCTTTATGTTCATGGATATAGCACATGTGTGATCGTTCCCGTTGATTTGAGTGTTTCCCCTCGTGTTTCCCCTCTGTTCTTCGTGTTTTTCGTGGGATCCCCTCCAAATCGTGAAAGATCGGCCGCTAGGGTTTCCACCCTACATCACCCAATCTTCCCCGGCGGCGATGCCGACTAGAGAAGAGAAGGGAGAGGAGCACGGAGGAGCTCTGTACATATTAGGTCTAGGTTGAGTCTTGCCCTTATGGCATCTGGCGCTATGCCGAGATGGAGCGTCCCGCTGCCGCGTTCGAGCAGTGGCTGGTGGTTAGCGGTGGCTGCAGTCCTAGCTGCACTGGTATGCCAGTTGCTGGCGAGGAGTGGGTTGCCGGCGACTCCACGAATAAGCTCGTTCGGTCCTCTGATCGAGAGGAGGTCCTTTGTTTCCTCTGCTTCCAAGGTTGCCATGGTGGTGAAGGAGGAAGAGAGGGAAGATGGAGATTCGGTTTGGGTTCAAGCTCATCACCAACGGAGACCATGGATGGCCTATGGCTCCCGCTGTTGCGGTTGATGCCGGCCATCGCCGTCAAATCCTCTAACCGAATGGCGGTCTTTCTTCTTCCTCCCGGCCAAGAGCCAGATGGGAGGCACTGCAGCTTCATCCTGGAGTTCATGGTGTGGTGCCATGGAGGGCTCGCCACACCAAGTGGTGCCGTCCCCGATGAAGACGAGTCAAGTTTCGGGCTGGAGATGCGAGGGACCCGATTGCTTTCTTCATCAATTTTCTGCGGTCCTCTTTGTAATAGTCAGGGGCCAGTTAGTGTTCTGCCTTTTCGTTCAAGGTCCTGTTGTAAAATCGTTGTGTACTACTTCTTTCTAGTCAATGCAGCTTCGGGGTCCTTCTAGACCCCTAATTTGTTCAAAAAAATGGAACTTTGTAGTACAGGAAATGCAAATGTTATGGATGTGGTGAACGCAAGTGGTGGATGGAACGACCATGACTTGATAACCTAGGGGCTAAGGTCAACAAAAAGTTAGCTCTACACAGTCTACGGTTGCTCGAACCATAGCAAGGTATGACAGTAAAAAAGAGAACAGAAAAGCATATAGATTTGAGACATGTAACGAACTAATAAAGACATAGGCGTCGTTACTTGTGAATTAATATAATACTACCATGTATCATAATATAAGACGTTTTTTGGTACCGTGATTAAAAAATGTCTTATATTATGATAAGGAGGGAATAGATTTCAAAAAGAAAAAAAGGGCAGCCCGGTGCATGTAGCTCCCACTTGCGCGACCACTTCGGGTCTATTGTACGCAGCCTTTCCCTACATTTCTGTAAGAGGCTGTTTCCAGGACTTGAACCCGTGACCTCATGGTCACAAGGCAGCAGCTTTACCACTGCACCAAGGAATCAGAGGACAGTTCAAAATAAACAATAATGTTCAGTGGGACAAGATTCCAACTTGAATAACCTGAAATTTATTTATATATTTTGTTTTCCAATATATAACCATCTTGGCACTTGGTGATATCAATATATGTTGAAGCATGCTTAGTGCCATGCTTGAGCACATATAAGATGCTCGTGCACATTGATATGCATATCGATACCAGCAAACTATCAATGCTCATGGGCTGATCACAACTATTACTCGAGTTCCATTATGCAGTATAACCTAATGAGTTAACATTACAATTATCCAAAGGCATATGATTTAGATGTTCCCAAGAACATAAGCCCAAAAGTGGCTATGGATAAAACCATACCTTGATATTGAACAATAATGTTCTCATTTTCTGGTTATACTTATGGTAGTCTGCATGAAGAGCTTCAAACGTTGATCTTTCTAAGGAGGCTATTATTGGAACAACCTCATTAGGTGCATAAGAATTTTCATTATCCTGGAAATAGAAGATCGTCACAAGGCAAATCATCTAAGTAAGGAGGCAAGAGAACAGAACAAATCAAAGAACCTAGAAGGCTTCGGAAACATATATATCTTTTCATAAGGCAATATATATACAAATATGCACTACTTCCTCAACAATGAAGTGTAGACTAAAGCATGCACGTATGTTTAGCATGCCAAAATGAATCAAAGCAAGACGTGTGGAACTAACAGTTCATATTTTAACACAGATTACTTTGTTTTATGCCTAGCGCATCAGGTGTCTCAATCTAGTTAACCCAAGTTTCTAATCCATGACCATGTAATTTGTGAACGCCACTGCTAAAAGGGACTAAAGGGCCTATGATCCAACAATAACCATTTAAAGTAGAGGCTTGACGAGTACCAACACGAAGGGTACTGAGGAGTGAGGACGTACCCGCCCCTTCGGTTTTAGTTGTATAGCTTAGCTGGACATGCTAGGTATTTATATGCAGTTACTAATATGCATAGTAAAAGAAGGAAGTCATACTGCGCAGTTATTGACCAATGAAGATATAACAGAGTATAACATGACAGACCATTTACACTGCATGCTTCAGAGGCCAAGGCCTCAAACCTTGTTCAAACATGTACAATTTGTTCATCAGAGTAATTATCATGGGGGTGTAACAGGGAGAATTGAGCAAAAAAGTACCCAAAGAAAGGAATTACGTTTGGGGACAGATGGCAAGTACAACTTACATTTCTTGAATGAGGGAGTGCCAGAATAGTGTCTACAAATTTATCAAGCCACCAATCACGATACTGGTTACCAGTAATCACTTCATGTCTGACAAGGATGGCAAAATACTTCAGATTATCATTCACGGGTGTATCTTCTCTTCTGAATTGCTCAGATATGCCTGTAGAAGCATCTCTTGGAACATCTTTAGGCTTCAGAGGTCTCTTCCGCAAGCCTCGTCTTGATAATTTATCAGTGTTGTCACCAGGTATATCTTCAGGATCACGATCTGGAAGCCTCCCAATACGGTCTATTGTTTTCATAATAAGGAGATCAATCTGATGCTGCTTGTCATCCTCATAGTCCTTATCCGTTATTTTATACATCTTCTCCTCTCTGTGGTCATACACCTGTTGGACAATGAATCCAGGGTGTTCCTTTTTACTTGGCACCTGCTTGTGCTCAGGAATGAAATGGACCACACACATGTGCATAACTGACTCTGCTGGCACTTCATCAATATGAAAACTATAAAATAACTCCCTTGGGTCACCACCCTCTTTCTCGGCTTCTTCTGGTCTATAAAACCACTGAGCACTTACGGATAAGCTCCCATCAACTTCAATTATACCCTGTCGCAAGACAATAATATACTTTGCTATTGAGAAATAAATACTATAGCAAGTAGGCCAAGATAATGGAATTAAGTGAAATAAATAAGGAACATTAGAACAGAAACACATTCATGCAGCTCAAAATAGATGGGAACTTTAGCTCAGCATGTACACAAAATAGACAATGGCTCCAGCCATAGAACGTAAGATAGGCTTCACAAGAAGCTGCTTGATAAAAATCATGGCATACACTGTTGAACTATGGGAACAACTTTACAAGTAAATAGTGCAGCCAGCCAGCGAGCCAACATGATGTCTAGAAGGCTAGAGGCCAAGAACCAAGGGCCTAGAGCAAAACTGAGCCTAGAAGGATGGAATCAAGGTTAACCTATCACTCTATCAGCAAGGAACGATTGCTCAACTATAATTAAGAAAAATAGTTCAGCAATCTATGCAAAACTGAACAATTTTATCACACACAATTTTCTGTATTTCGTTATGCGGAAAACATCGTACATAATTTGTGTGTGTAAACTAAGCTGTGACCAGAAATATTTTATAAGACACATGCCAAAGTACTAATATCCTCAAGGGTCACAACTCACAAGTCGTAACATTGGGTCCGTAATCACATACCTTGATGATGCCGACATAGGGCTTGTCGTTCTCCAGATCAGGCGAGAACATCGCCGAATCCTCCTGCACAAGCCACCACAATCACCCACCGGAAAGCATAAAAGTTGAGTGCCTCCAAAACCCTAAAACCCCTAAAGCTCAAAGGACGAGAAAAGTAGCACGGTGGCAGCTTACGAGCTTGTAGATGTTGCCCTCGTA
>NC_041385.1:380722644-380741225 GCF_002162155.2 Triticum dicoccoides | reverse complement strand
CCTCCCCACTTTCTATCGCGTCGCCGCGCTCTCCTCCCCCACATTCGGTGGCCTCGCCACGCTCCTCTCCTCCTTCCCGCGGCGACGGATTGGGTTCAAGCTTCGACCTTTGAGTTCAAGTCGGCGACGGATTCCGTCGATGCGAGGCCTTCACCGCCGCCAAGCTCCTGGCGCCGGTGGCCGCGAGCTTCAGGGGAGACCCCATCCTCTCTCCCTCCCAGATCCACCACGCACAGCTCGCTCGCGCCTGCTCCGCTCCGTGCCCCCGACGCTATGTAGAGACACCCCTGCTCTGCTCCGCATGGAGGATGCTGCTCCACCCCACCATGGAGGATGCTGCTCCACCCCTGCTCCGCTCCGTGCCCCCGACGCTATGGAGGACGCCGCTCCACCCCTGCTCCAGCCTCAAGGTACTCCACCCCTGCTCAAGCCTGAAGGAACAACCATGGAGCTGCTTGTGAATGTTGCGCTGTTGTTCATCTCTGAATGTTGGGCTCCATATCTGAATATTGAGTGCTCCTGCATATTCTGAATTACTAGTACATCCAGGAATCATTTAAGTTATGAACCATTGCACATTCTGAATTTTGTTCTACTCGTTGTGGTAGTGCTGCTGCTAGATGATGATGCCATGCTCTATGTTGTACTCGATGTTTTAGACTGCATAAAAGTTCTGCATTGCCACTGAACTGGAGCATTTTCTGGTCGCCGCCTTGCTTGCGGGTTGTGCCGGCATAGGGAGGCCACGAGGACCATGTTGGCAAGGTCGATCGGTTGGTCACCCTACATCTCAAGTAAGCAAGGAGGGAGCTTGCTGCCATCAAGATCCAGACCGCCTTTCGAGGTCACCTGGTACTCCTCCCAATCCTGAATCCAATCTTATTGCCTTACCTACAGTAGCAATCTCAAAACTACTTAGTCCTGAATTTTGGCTACTCATCATCTGAAACAATACATACATTCTGTTTTCTTTCTTGACATTACATAGCATCCCTTCCTTTAATACCAAGGCCATCAAATACCAACTGAACAGTCACTGCCCAGTTTTTGATGATCAAAAACCAGTCCTCAACCTGCAAGTTTGTTTCATAAACTGGGCAATGGCTGATGCATTTGGAAGTTTTGACCTATAAATAGACCCCATTTTCATTTGGAACCAGCATTCTTCATAGACATAGGATTCTTGTTACATGAAGACCATCAAATGCCAAATGAACTGTCAATTTTATATCATCGATGATTAATTAAAAACTAGTCCTGAACCTGCAAGTTTGTTTTTTAATTCCCTAAATAATCTCTTCCAACTTGCAAGTTTTGACACATACAGTACTCCAAATTTAGGAGTACATCTCAAGTAAGCAAGGAGGGAGCATCTCAAGATTCAGTGTAACAAAGATTAGATTCTACAGTACATCAATGTAACAAAGATTAGATTAACTATAATTAGTCAGATATAATTAGTCAAGCTCTCTATAGAGAATACACAATATAACCAACAGTAGAGAATAGATGAATTGATTGTCAGTTGATTGTAGCACTAGCTGACCCCAAGTAAAGAAGAGCTGCTCTTTTCCTGCTGCTTGGAGGCTGCTGGTGCTCTTTTATTGCTACTTGAAGGCTCCTGGTTCTCTTTTCCTGTTGCTTGGAGGCTACTGGTACTCGAAGGGTGTTTCTGCCGCTTGAAGCAGGTGGCTGCTCTTTTCCTGCTGTTCAGAGGCTGCTCGTGCTCTTTTCCTGCTGCTTGAAGGTTGTTGCTGCTCTTTTCCTGCTTCTTGGAGACTGCTGGTACTCGAAGGGTGTTTCTGCTGCTTGAAGGCTCCTGGTTCTCTTTTCCTGCTGCTTGGAGGCTGCTGGTACTCGAATGGTGTTTCTGCTTCTTCAAGGCTGCTGCGGCTCTTTTCTTGCTGCTATTTTCCTGCTGCTTCTGCTCTTTTTCTGCTACTAAGATTGCTTCTGCCTCTTCTATAAAGGCTATGGTCTGTTCAACTAGCTCACGGTCGATAGATAGAGCTATAGGAAGTCGTCCTTCTGCCTGCCGGCGTTCCTTGTTCATGTGAGGGATCGAGTAGTTTATCGCTCCCTTGTTTCTCATTACTTCTCGGATGCATGACTGCAGCGTCACAAAGCTTCTAGCTAGCTTATCAACCGGGTAGTTTCGATATTCCTCCTCCACACCTTCTATCAGTTCCCTGATGCTTTGAGGTGCTCTGCTATCGGTGTGGGACTGGATAGACCTGAATATGCAGAGATCAAGAATGTTCATGTCGGGACTGTTTGGAGGCTGTTGAAGCAACTTAATATCCAAATCAGTCTGTTCTATGACTTGTCGGAAAACCGGGTCATCGGAAGAATATGTGGCGTGGCATTATCTTGTTGGATATAGATTGTCCGTCCTTCATCTTCGTCCGGCCAGCGCTCTTGGATCACAGGAATAAGTTTCTCACACATGTAATACCTCATTACATCTCGTGTGACTTTCAATGATTTGAGCTCGAGCGTCCCTTTATCTCTGTTTTCACTGGTTCTTTGAGCAGGAGACTTTGTGACAAAAGCCCAAATGTCGAGCTTTCCATCAAAAGTGACCTCACCACCTTTGCCGTATGTTGGTTTAGCCACGGCTGCGAGAAACATCACCTTGGTGATGCTATCCTTATGATGCAAGGTGTGCAAGGGGTCGGGTTCTTCGGGAAGCAAATAGTAGTTGTTCACCTCCCCAGTCATGTTGAACCACTTTTCATCCATGTAGGCTATGTTGTCTAATTCCCATGTCGCAGACCAATAATCTTCACACATAGCCAAGCACCATTTCAATCTCTTTACAATGTTGGATAGGTTTAAGTGGGGCCTCAACTTATTAATGTGATGCCTCGAATGACCCCACTCGAACCTTGAGTGTAAGGTCGTGCAGCTTACACCCAATGCCTTTGACAGACCTTGCAATGTTCTCCTTCTGTTCAATGGGATTTTCACCATCCTCGACAGATCCAAATCTTTCCGCTTGCGGCCAACTCTACCTGGCTTTTGATTCGAGACATCAACTTTCTCCCCTTTTTCAATCTGTTTAAGAGCTCTTTCCCATATTCTCTCAACAGTTCTTACGGTTGTATCGAGTAGGCTAGCAATGACCTCCTTGTCTTTTTTCAGAACTTGTCCATTTTGGGTCTTGATCACCATGAGTGCAAAATAAATACCATATCTCTCCTCATTTGTGAGTTCCCCATGGATTGGTTTCTGTACAGCACTTGCTTCCTCTACACCACTTGCTTCTTCATGAATTGGTTCCTCTACACCACTTGCTTCTTCCCCTGTCAAATAAGGAGCAAAAGATAAGTCATGTAGCTATTGCAAATAATAGGAGTAGATCATGGAAATGAAAATGAAAATGCAAAAGTTTTGGAGGTAGTACCTGTTGCTTCATTATTGACTGGTTCTTCATTGTTGTATCGTTGTTGACTGTTGTGTTCTTCCTGTTGATCTGCAAGTTCTGAGGCATTATCTTGTTGAGGACTCATGTTGAGATCAATCCCAAACATCATTGCGGCGGTGGAGCACTTGCTCAGGTAACTGTTCATGACCCAATAAGAAAGAACATGAAAGTTTATATGAAAAATGAGTACTCCTTCAAGTTGCCCACTCAGCACATGAAAGCAAGCTGAAAAATGGAATGCTAGCACAAAAATGAACTACTAAAAACTGATGGTACCTTTATTCTTTTCCCTGTAAAAATGATAATTTCTTGTTCTTCCCTGAAGAAGTGTTAGTAACTTGTTCTTTCCTGAAAAAAGTAAAAAGCAAATCAACACTGATAAGGTATTTTACAAAGTGATATCCTGCAGAAAAGCAAATTCCATATTTACAAAAACACAGACTAGATGTAATTTGCTCTTTATGTATTGGCGTGCAACTAATGCAAGGCAGCTAAATGGAATAAGCATCTCGCAGCTGGTCTCTAGAAAAGCATTGTCATGTTAGCCGTGTGTTCTTTGGTCACACAAATTAGCCATGCATTTACTTTATTTATTTATTTTTTACTTTTACTGTGAATGCTAACAAAACTCTGCACTGGTACTTTTTTGTTTTTTTGAACATCTCTGCACTGGTACTTGGTGCCTGGCAAAATGCCCTTTCAGAAATGTAGCTTCTCGGCAGGTCTGTCATGTTTTTCACCTTCAGAAGCAAAGCAAATGAGATGCAGAGGAAGACGACTTCAATCAAGAGCAACAAAGGGCTATGTGGTATATAGAGCCCAATCTTGCAGCTTAACATCAACAGGTACACTCCAAAATCCTCATCTACATAAACACTTGTAGCATTACAAACATTATGAGGATTCACAAGTGCTAAAGGAAGTTCAGTTCACAAATAAAAGGTGCAAAAAGAAAGGGCTATGTAGAACCAATGAGCCTCCCAAAATCACTTCATCATGAGGATTTCCATGATGAAGTGATTACTCCAGTTCTTATAGTGTTTGGAGTACATTGCCTGGTGTTATACTGCTTGCAAGATTAGCATAGGTTCAGAAATGGGGATTTGCTTGATTGATTCATGCCGCAGTAGGCTAGAACCTGAACCAGATCTGAATCCAAGAGCACACTAATTGCAACCGCGAAAGATTTTTGTATCTATCTAAGGAATCTGAAACCAAAATCTCTCTGACAGCGACACTCCAGTCCAATTCAAGCACAATGCTGCTCTTCTTACTGTGGGGCAACATGGTCAGAACATGGAGTATATGATTTATTCCAATGCTTTCAGTGGGGAATGTTTTTTCAGAGTAAGGAGCAGCAGCAATTTCAGATTCTTTGAGAAAATTTCAGAGCAAGGAGCAGCAGCAACAACCTGTAACTTCTTCACAGAAGAACTCGAATGCAGGGAAGCAGTAGCAGCTCGAGCTCCACCGGCTGCAGGGGAGAAGCAGAAGCACGAGCTCGACCGACTGTAGAAGCAGAAGCAGAAGCACAAGCGCCGCCGTTTTGTGTTCACCGGAGGAGCCGTGATGAACTTTAGCAGTGACAAGCAGCGACCGGATTGGGAGGGGACAACAGCGATTCAGTTGATTCGTTGCTTTCCGACAAGCGTGGCTCGAGGCGGGCGTAGCGCGGCGGAGCTCGGACTGGCTCGGGGAGGACTGAGGTCGCCCATCGGCGTCGAGCTCGTGGGGGCAGCGGCGGTCGTGGTGGGAGGAGATGGCCTCGATTCCGTTGATCCACGGCCGGAGGCAGCGGAGGAGCTTCAGGAGATTTTTGGCAGGGGATAAGGATCAGGATCAGGCCGGCGGCCGGAGCTCCACTGGCCTATAGCCTCGCCGGCGGCCGATTCTTCACGCGCGAGCCGCGCACGCCTGTCGTCGTCTATTTTTGTACAATTTGAAGATGCACAGGGTGTTTCTTGTAAATGTTTCATAGTTCAAATTTTAGAAGCCCCACGACATCTAAATCCGAACGGAGGGAGTACTTATTACTATATTAGAGTATCTTCAAATTCAAATTGGTGCCCAAAATAGTTTTAGGGCAGGAGAGAGAGTTTTTGGGCACATGAAAAATTTCTGTCGTCATACATGTTTTAAAAATGATTCTTGGAAAATTCAGCAGTACGACATCTCTCTGCCTCAGATCACCTCCAACCCCCATCTCTCCTTTGCTAATCTCTCTCTCCCTCACCAATATCTCTCTCTCACTGGACCGAGTCATGCTTCCCTCTGCGCAGCGACCTCGACCCAGCGGCGATAGCAGGCACGAGAGGATCGAGCAAACCACAACATCGATGGCATGCACCAGTAGCGGACCGAGTGCGGCGACCTCAACTCAGAGGCGCGCGACACCTGTCGGGTTGAGCACCACGGCCACGAATCACCGCCCAATTGCTTCCCTATGCGCGGTTGGATCCAGCACGAACAACGGCGGGATCAACTCCTTATGCAGAGTACCCCATGGACATCACCATGGATTCTACACCAACACCTACCCCTCCAAGTGGAGCTTTGTCAAGAGCTCGTGCATGTGCCATTCAATCTGAGATGAACTCGCTCCTCTTTGAAATACCATCCAATGAGACATGATTTCTACCTCGAGACGAAATGCTAAATGTGGTTAAGTGTGATGGAATCGAGCATGAGCAGCAAGGAATGAAGGCCAGACTATCATGGAGAGGGAAGGAAATGAGAAGGAGAGGCGAGAAGCAATGACGGAGGCAATTCCGGTTAAATCTGCCAAGTGAGACAATGGGTCGTACTGTCCGGCCCATCCTCCAACCTACCCCCTGACCTGGTGATGTGAAGCATCCCATGGTTATCCCATGGAGCCACCTTCATCACCCTAAGCACTAAGTGGACTGATGACAAGAGCATGTGCAAGGGCTATCGAGACCGAGGTGACATCTGTCCTTAATGAGCTTCCACATGAACCACATGAGACATGGCTACTACCTCAAGCAGGAATGGATGTATGCTTAGGTACGAAGAAAGCAACCTCGGAGACACTCAGGACGAAGGCCAAGCCACCATGAATGCGGATGAAGGACCACGACGAGAGGAGTCGCCGAAGCGCTACAGCGGTCGGACATCCGACTCCAGCCCGGATATCTGGCGCCCCCAAGATGGAGACAATCGCGCCTGGACAACACCTGAAGGAGCTACAGTGGTCAGACATTCGGTCGTACTCCGGACATCCGGCACCTACCCCAGAGATCGGCCCAGGGGCATCAGTACCGGGCCACCTCCCGGCCTTCGCCAGGCCAGACATCCGGCCTAAAGGCCGGACATCCCACACTTGCGCGCGTGCACCACCGGTCCAAAGTCCCATGTATCCCCCTCCCTATCTCTTATTCCGCCCAAGACCATAAATAGACATCCTCGTCCTCCCTCTAGCTAGGGTTAGCAAAGGTTTAGCTCATTTGAGATTGAGTTTTGCTCATCCACTATCCCTCTCCCAGAGAGATCAAGGCCTCCATGTGAAAAGATCTCTTAGTGGATTCAAGATCCCTTCTAGGGAAGATCCTCTTGGATATCAAGCCCTCATTTTCTCTATGGATTGGGATGAACTAGTTCCTCTTTGCCTAATTTGTTGGATTTGGACCCCCTGTATCCCTATTATGTGTATGCGGATTTAGCACATGTGTAATTGGATCTTTGTCAATTGAGTGTTCATCTTGTGTTTCTTATCTTGATTTGCTCCTTTCCCCGCCTCCAAGTGTGAAAAGATCATGAACTAGGGTTCCACCCTCATCTTGGATTAGAGTAAGATTGATTCACATCTTGGAGCCGTAACCCCCCCCCCCCATTTGCTAGTCAATTTTGCTTGTTTTTGCCCAAATTTGAAAATCCCCTCAAAATAGACATAGCAAAAAAATTGTGATTTGTTGATTTTGATGGTATTTTGTTGATTTTAATCCATGGTGAAGTGTTGCAGGTGGATCTAGGTTCCCCACACCTTCCTCACCATTTTCATCCACGAAATCCCCCCAATTTCGCCACAATTTTTCTTTCCCATCTTTAAACACCCGAGATCCCCATCTCTAGCTGCCAGAAATCTGGCTCGACCCCCCAGACATCTGGACCAGCCCAGACATACGGCCCGACGTAGCCAACATCTCCATTTTCGTCCAATTTTCACCATTTTGACCACTTTTGCCCACACTACTTCCGCATACCACCACCAAACTTCCACCATACTGCCAACCTTCCGCAACCACCACACGCTTTTGCCCTATTTGCCATTTGAGAATTTGAGTTTGCAGTTTTCTGTTTCCTAAGGTGTTTTGGCTAATTAGGAATGGTTCAACATTGACATCACCGCTGCTCAACTTTGCCACAGACTCGACATCGACAACGGCCACTTCATCATTTGACAGCCCGACCATAAGCAAGGACAGTAACTTCGATGACATCTTAGCATACTCCCTTGCCATTGCATCGTTACCCCTGAGACTTTTGTGTCACTTGCCTACCGAGAGTAGTCGTTTGAGTATTGTCGGGCAACACTACTTGTGCACTTTAGTGATACATATTCCGTGTAGCTTTCATTGCGTGCATATATCATCGTATCATCTCTTCTGTCATCAATTGTTCCAGCATATACATAATTGCTATCTTGGTTTGAGCATATCGCATAGTGGCCAAAGAAAACATCCAAAAAGAGGAAAAATCTTTTAAGCAAAGAGAAAAAGAAAATAAAGAGCTTGTAAGCAATAGCAATAGCAATAGCACCACATTGAATAGCATATTGACATCATCAATCATCTTGGATCAATGTGTGCGAGTTCATCATGAACCATACATACATAACATACTTGGGATAGAACGTCGATACGTTTTTGTTGGGAAACGTAGTAGAAAACAAAATTATCATGTCTACGCACACCCATGATCAATATCAAGATGCATAACAGATTGTTACCGTCACGGAGTTGCAACGAAAGAAGAACGTATCGGTGTAGATCGTAATTGGAGTCCCTCAAATCGTCGATGAACGATACCGCAAACCGCCTACGAATAGTCCCTCGAACCAAAGACTGAAAGCATGGCTTCTCTACTTGGTTGCAAGTGTACAACCTTCACGATCCAGCAGCGCTTCGCCATCCAGAGCTAATCATCGCCGGAGAATTAGAGGGAGGAGATTAGAACCACACAACGCTTCTGTTGTAGGGTAGAACCCTAGGAGGGATCTTTTCACACTTGGAGGTGGGGAAAGTGATGAACACATAAGAACTCAAGGGAGAAACATTCAAACAAAACTCAATCACACATCTACTAGAGTAGCATACATGAGATCCACAAGACTACAAGCACAATCAAAGGAAACAAGCACTAGGTAGAGTTCTTCCCACTCCTTAGAGATGATGGTAGTCTTCTCCAAGATGGAGGCCTTGGAATCCACAAGTGGATCCTCTCCTAAGAGGCCTTGATCTCCAATGGAGTGGTAGAAGGAGCAAAGCTCACAAATATCTCACATAATACTTTGCTAACTCTAAATGTAACCCTAGGTACGAACTATATAGGCTTGGGTTGGTAGGGGATGAAGTGGATGCGGAGTGGAGGCCCAATAGCCCTCTCATCCAGCCAGCCTGGAGGGCCCGTGTGCATGGGGTAAGTTGGGCCCGTGTGCACGGGGGTCCCGTGTGCATGATACACATCCGTGCGCACGGGGTGCTACAGCGCCAATTCCCTGGATAGTCCGTGGACACGGGGTCTCGGGCCCGTGCGCACGGGGTCGCCTGGACTTCCTGTCCAGCTGCTGTTTGACTCGTTCTTCTTCCTTGGTGATTTGGGTTGCTTCTCCTTGGACTTGGTGGTGCTCCTCAGTTGTTTGGAAGGGTCCCTCTTCGTACCTAATGAGCCATAGAGTATTTTGGTGAAGTAGCAACCAAGTTCCACTTGTATCCTGAAGGAAATATGCCCTAGAGGCAATAATAAAGTTGTTATTTTATATTTCCTTATTCATGATAAATGTTTATTATTCATGCTAGAACTGTATTAACTGGAAATTTGATACATGTGTGAATACATAGACAAAACACCGTGTCCCTAGTATGCCTCTACTAGACTAGCTCGTTGATCAAAGATGGTTAAGTTCCCTAGCCATGGACATGTGTTTTCATTTGATAAACGAGATCACATCATTAGGAGAATGATGTGATGGACAAGACCCATCCGTTAGCTTAGCATAATGATCGTTCAGTTTTATTGCTACTGCTTTCTTCATGCCAAATACATATTCCTCCGACTATGAGATTATGCAACTCCCGAACACCGGAGGAATACCTTGTGTGCTATCAAATGTCACAACGTAATTGGGTGATTATAAAGATGCTCTACAGGTATCTCTGAAGGTGTTTGTTGGGTTGGCATAGATCGTGATTAGGATCTGTCACTCCGAGTATCGGAGAGGTATCTCTGGGCCCTCTTGGTAATGCACATCATAGAAGCCTTACAAGCAATGTGACTAATGAGTTAGTTGTGGGATGATGCATTACGGAATGAGTAAAGAGACTTGCCGGTAATGAGATTGAACTAGGTATGTAGATACCGACGATCGAATCTCGGGCAAGTAACATATCGATGACAAAGGGAATAATGTATGTTGTCATAACGGTTCGACCGATAAAGATCTTTGTAGAATATGTGGGAGCCAATATGAGCATCTAGGTTCCGCTATTGGTTATTAACCGGAGAGGTGTCTCGGTCATGTCTACATAGTTCTCGAACCCATAGGGTCCGCACGCTTAACGTTCGATGAAGATTTGTATTATATGAGTTATGTGATTTGGTGACCGAATGTTGTTCGGAGCCCTGGATGAGATTTCGGACATGACGAGGAGTCTCGAAATGGTTGAGAGGTAAAGATTGATATATTGGAAGGTAGTATTCGGACACTAGAAGTGTTCCGGAATGTATCGGATACATATCGGAGTACCGGAGGGGTTACCAGAACCCCCCAGGGGAAGATATGGGCCATATGGGCCATAGGAGGGAGGCACACCAACCCACAAAGGGGTGGCACACCCCCCACAGGGGAGGAGGCCGAATTGGACTAGGGGAGGGGGCAGCACCGCCCTTTCCTTCTTCCTCTCTCTCTCCTTCCCCCTTTCCTCCTCCGGTAAAAGGAAAGGGGGGCCGAATCCAACTAGGAGCCCAAGTAGGATTCCTCCTACTTGGGCGCGCCTAGGGCCAGCCTCCTTCCCCTCCCTCCTTTATATACGTGGGGGGCGCCTACAGCACACATCAATTGTTCCAACCCGTGTGCGGTGCCCCCTCCACAGTTTATGCTTTCGGTCATATTCTCGCGTTGCTTAGGCGAAGCCCTGCTATCAGTGTCAAAACCGGCGGATCTCGGGTAGGGGGTCCTGAACTGTGCGTCTAAGGTGGATGGTAACAGGAGGCGGGGGACACGATGTTTACCCAGGTTCGGGCCCTCTCTATGGAAGTAATACCCTACTCCCTGCTTGATTAATCTTGATGAATATGAGTATTACAAGAGTTGATCTACCACGAGATCGTAATGGCTAAAACCCTATAAGTCCGGCATGTATGATTATGATTGACTCTACAGATTAAGGCCTCCGGTTTACATAGACACCGGAGGGTACTAGGGTTATACAAAGTCGGTTACAGAGAAAGGAATCTTCATATCCGGGCGCCAAGCTTGCCTTCCACGCCAAGGAGAGTCCCATCCGGACACGGGAGAGAGTCTTCTGTCTTGTATCTTCATAGCCCAATAGTCCGGCACACGTCACATAGGCCGGAAGGCCGAGGACCCCTTAATCTAGGACTCCCTCAGTAGCCCCTGAACCAGGCTTCAATGACGAGGTGTCCGGCGCGCAGATTGTCTTCGGCATTGCAAGGCGGGTTCCTTCTCTGAATACTCCAAAATAGTCTTTGAACACAAGAATCGTGTCCGGCTCTGCAAAGCACATTCCACACAAAACCGCAGAGAGTATAATATGTCACGAGTCCAATCCACTGACAATTTTTTGGTAAAGTGACATCGCGTCGCCACCCGGCCATTATTTTGAACCGTTTTTAGCCTGCCGCTCCATATTTCGAGATGCAGTTTCATTGGCACGTCTTGTCAAAGCAGAGATCGTGTCCCCTTATCGCGGGATTCTCATCAATACGGGTGTGGGTAACCCAACCGTTCTGTTGGCATGATTCCTTGGGAATAGGCAGGTTTTAAGGCCTAGGAGGGGGCGTTTGATATTCATTGCCTTTATAAAGGGGCTAACACCCATATTTTCTCCTTTACGCCAACCCTTTCCTCAACCTCTCCCACCTTGAGCTCCAGCGCCCAAGGTTCAATTTAATCGCTTTGCGCTTCTCGGTCATGTCCGGACCCAGCCCTCAAGGCTGGTGGGTGGCTTCCTTTGTCATGGAGAAGGATATTGCGAAGCTCCGGGCGGCAAGATACCTGACCGCGGAAATCCCCCACAGGCTTTCTACTCAAGGGCAGGTTATTTCTACTCCCAGATCTGGCGAGAGGGTCATGTTCATCTCTGACTTCCTCCGAGGGCTAGGGTTTGCTCTCCATCCCTTTGTTCGAGGGCTCATGTTTTATTACGGGCTAGATTTTCATGATCTAGCTCCGGACTCTTTTATTCACGTCTCGGTGTTCATCATCACGTGCGAGGCCTTCCTCCGTATTACCCCACACTTCGGCTTGTGGCTCAAGACCTTTAATGTGAAGACAAAGGTAGTCAACGGGAAACAAGCGGAGTGCGGTGGTGCCACAATGAGCAAACTCACCAATACTCCTTGGCCAAAGGGCTCCTTCACAGAAACTTTCGACCTATGGCAGCGGGAGTGGTTTTGCATCACTGAACCTCGTGGTACCAAGTGGGCAGCTACACCTGTGTTCTGATCTGGCCCTCCGTTACAGCTTGCAGAATGGATTAATAAGGGCCTGGACTGGGGATCTATTGATGAAGTGCAGACGCTACAAAGCCGCATTCGGAGCCTCATTGAAAAGGACACCGGTCTCATCAACGTAATCCAAGTAATGCTAGTCCGTCGGGTCCTACCGTGCCAGCAACAGCCTCTTCGCATGTGGGAGTTCAATCCGGAAGGACCATGAACCCTTCAGCACTTCTCCGGCACGACGCTTAGAGGAATGTGGAAATTATTCTTCGGGACACGAAAACAATGGTCAGATACTACTGAAGACATCGGCCTTGACTGCAACCATCCGGATACCTCGGTAAGCACTCGACTCCTGAACACAGCTTAGTTAAATTTCTCCTAAGAATATACTGAGAAAACCATACTCGATGAGGGCTGGATAAAGAAGGCGGAGAGAATTAGGTGTTCGGCCCCTCTTCCCGAAGACTCAGTTGATCTGTTGTTAACAAGGATGCTGGCTCCGTCACCATATCAAGTGCCGGCGGAGGAAGACGAGGAGGAGAGCAAGAAGGCCCAGGGTGGCCCCCATACTAGAGGTACACCAGACACCTTGTCCGGGGAGATTGGAACTCCCTCTTCCAAAGATGAAAGGGAAAAAGAAACTGACATCTCTTCTCCCCATGGGAAGAAGAGGACCGCCTCCAAAGACTTGAAGATAAAGGCTTCTAAGGGAGGGAAGATATCCCTATCAGGGGGTTCTGGATCGGGAGGCGACGTTGTCATGCAGTCCCTCCATAAGGATAGGCCCTTAGCCGAATCGTAAGTGAACAAGGGTGTTTTAAACATACCCCATCCTTTCGTGGTTGCAAGGGTAATATTTAAAATATATGTTTGCAGTCCAACACGCAGCCTCCCTCAACACTCCTCAGGGGATCTTCTTCCGGAGATGATCGAGAGTGAGACGCCTCCACCGATCTCCCTGTCCAATAGGGCAGACGACCCCGAGGTGTCGTCCTGGAGGATCTCTCCCGATCAACAAGCGATGCGAGGGACAATGAAGACCATGCCCGAAGGTGACACTTCGACCGTCCAGGGTCCGGGGTGTGCGGCCCCTACAGGGACCAACAATAAAGGCCCCGGACTATCCGATTTACAGCCAGAGATGACTCTAAGGTCGAGTAAACATATTCCTTTGAAGGGAGTCCATACCCCTTCAGCTACTTCTAGGGATCCGAAGGTGCTGGATACATTGACAGACACATTGCGACATGCGCCCATCTCAGAGGAACATCGTACCTTGATGGGTATGGTAGTTGAGAGGGTTCTGTTCGCGAAAAGCAGATTGAATGAAGCCTTTACGGGCCTGCTAAGAGGCTTCGAGGTACGTAATGTAATATTTTCAATTGTGCTATAAACGCAAAATGTGCCTGTCTATAGATAGTAGCCCCTGAGACTCTGGTTGGCGTCCAAAGGGAGGCGATCAGAGGATTGAGAAAGATATGCCCAGGAAATAATCTGACTAATTGAAACACAGGCTGTTACATCCCTGGCGACTGCCCAAGCTACAGAGGTTGCAGATCTGAAGCAGAAACTTGGCGTGGCGGATGAGGACATCACGCTTATTAACAGGCGGCTCGACGAGGCAGAAGGTATGTTTTTGGGGCAGTCAGTATATGCAAGTACTATAATATGAGCATGACGCTGAGAGTTGTATACTGAGATATGCATAACTACAGATAGCGCCGCCGCAGTTGAGACCCTTCGGGCTGAGCTTGCCCGGGCCAAGGAGCAAGCCAGGATGAGTAATACGGCTGCCGAAAAGGCAGCTACTGAATTAAAGGCCGAACAGGTTGCTCGACGCCAGTGTGAGGAGAGAATATCCATGACGGCGCTTGAGCTAAAGGATGCCACTAGCCGATGCAAATTTCTTGAGAAAGATAACAAGACCAGAGCGGCCGATCTTGACAAGGCCTTACAAGAGGCGAGGGAAGCACGATCCAAGTCTAGAGCGGCTCGGGAGGAGATCCGACAAGCTGGGGAGATCGCGGCTGGTAAGCCCTTCTTATTACAAACTAAATTCGGCGATCCGAAGTATGCCCCGCTTAATCAAATGTGGAGTTCTCCAGACGCATTTTTGGACTTGCCGAAGAGTGTCTCCAATGCGACGCAGTTTTACCAAGCACAAGAAGGACATGCGACGGAAAAGCTTTTCTAGTTGCAATTCAGCATGCCAAAACGTCCACTGTTGTTGAACGAACAAATGGCCCAGTGGGCCGAGCTCCACAAGATATCCGGATCTGCCATGAAGGACGTCATGGTCCGGCTGTGGCCAACTGAGCCAATTCCGAATAGTTATTTCGGTTTGGTGCAGCGGCTTGTTGATGCGGCGCCGCGTATCGACACTGTTAAGCGGTCAACATGCATAGAAGGTGCACGGATGGCCCTCGCCTGCGTCAAGACGTACTGGGCGAAGATGAAGGCCATCGATATTGCAGCGAAAAGTCCACCCAAGGGAAAGGACCATCACGCACCAGAGCATTATTTCGAGGATGTCCTAGAGGGTTCCCGCTTGATAGAGGGTCAGTGCTCGAAAGATATTATGTTCGAGTGAAGTGTACTAAAATTGTAAAAACAATATTATGGTATATTAGGGCTATGTTTTATACTTTTGCCTAAGATGTTTTTGGTGCCTCATGTGCGGCCGTTTTTGTATAATCTGAAAGTTTACCAGTCGTCGGCTTCGGGCCCCTCGCGTATAACGCGGGGGTCTTCGGAAAAACACTTGATCACTCTTGACCCAACGTCTTGGTCCATTAAAGAGGTGTCAATGCGGCGAACCAGGCAATCGGACTATAGGGCTTTAACACTTTCACTTAGCCATAGGAGTTTGACGATGGGTCTACGATATAGCCCCTGGTATGTACACGGTTATCCGAATACGGTGCGTTTACATACGTGACCAGAAGAACGATCCTTCGTGTAATACGGAAGGAATTGCGAAGATTCCGGTGAGTCATCGAGTGGTTGACTAGCTCTCACCGCATCATGACAGTCAGTTTTCAGCTTTCTCTACTGAGGTGCTCATCCGGACAAACCAGGACACAATCGCAGTAGTTCTCCTTTTACTACCCTAGCCGATAGAGCGGAACGTAAGGTAGTAAGCACAGGAGCCGGGCAAACCAACTATTGACCAAAGACATGATTCAGAGCTGATGCATATAAGGCCAAACTCGTGACGCCAAAGTGTGCTATAAAGCTGTTCGGACTTGTCGGCAACTCATATGTTGCCATATCGAGCCCCTGGCAATATATATGCCAAGGTGCGTTTGTGAAATAACCACAAAAGCAAATTTTAGTTCTTTGACAAAAGCAAATACTGAATATGGGTTATGTTGACTAGCATCTGAATGATACGTCAAGCGCGATTTTTACAGATTATAACGCTACTACCAAGGCTATTTAACATGCCACAGGCCGAAAGCTGAGAAAAAGGGCACTTTACAGGTTTGAAAAGAGTGCGGTCTACAAAAAACATTTGGACCTCCTGTCGCACGTCTGCGTTGCCTTGCCTTGGTTAAAGGACTTCTCAGCAAATACAGTCACCTGTGGTAAAAGATAAAAAATGGTTAGAAAAAGAAAAAATACTATGAGGGTGCGAATAGTGTTATAGGTTTCTCCGCATTGTGCCTCCGCCGGTGACCAGGGTATTTTAAGTGTATAATTATGTGCGCAGGACAGACTTCGCGACTATATGGGGCGGACGGCGGAGGCCGAACTGTAAATTCAGCTCTGAGATTGATTGGTCCTGTCTAATAGGGATCGGAGGCTTGATGGCCGCCGAAATGTGCGGCTTGATAGGGCCGCTTTGTACTTCGGCCGCAGTAGCCATAGTGTGTTCCTCTGTACAGAGGGAGCATTACGTATTTCCGTTTATCGTGATGGTGCCCTGTGGACCGGGCATCTTAAGTTGGAGATAGGTGTAATGTGGGACCACATTAAAGCGAGCAAAAGAGGTACGCCGAGTAGTGCATGGCAGCTACTGCAGAGTGGGACAATATCGAAGGTCAAGCCTTCACTTCGAAAGTTGTTCGGCGAGCCGAAAACGACTTCCAATGTAATCGAGCCCGTGCAGTGAGCTTCTATGCCGGATACTGTTCCCTTGAAGGTAGTTGTTGTGGGCCTGATTCTTGAAGGATCAATGCCCATTTTGCGGACAGTGTCTTGGTAGAGTAGATTAAGGCTACTGTCGTTGTCCATAAAGACTTTCGTGAGATGGAACCCATCGACAATTGGATCGAGGATGAGAGCTACCGGACCTTCGTGAAGGATACTGGCTGGGTGGTCCTTGCGATAAAAAGTGACCGGGCGGGCCGTCCATTGGCTTAATTTTGGGGCGGCTGGCTCTATGACGTCGGCGTCCTATAGCGCGCGCTTGCAACCCCTACAGGGGTGCGCGTCACATATACCATGTTTACTATTTAACTTCGGGGGGAATTGCTTCTGACCCCCGGTGTTCGGTTGGCGAGTCTCGTCGTCATTGCTGTCACTGGGCGGCCCCTTCGCCTTGTGTTCGGCATTAAGCTTGTCGACTTGTTTAAAAACCCAACAACTCCTGTTGGTGTGATTAGCTAGTTTAACGAGGGTGCCATGAATCTGGCAGGGCTGATCCAGTATCTTGTCTAAATTGGATGGTCCGTCTCTGTTTGCCTTGAATGGCGTCTTCCGTTGACCAGGTTTGGAACCACTGAATCCGGCGTTGACCACCGTGTCTTGCGTTCCTTCAGTGTTATTGTGATGTTTGTGTTTATTGTGTCGTGGCTTGCCGTTGCCATCTCAAACTTCGGAAGTACCCGGATCATCGGTGTTGTTGCTTCTACGAGCGAGCCAGTTGTCTTCTCCCATGCAAAAATGGGTCATCATAGTGGTAAGGGCAGTCATGGATCTTGGTTTTTCTTGACCAAGGTGGCGGGCGAGCCACTCATCTCAGATGCTATGTTTAAAGGCCACGAGGGCTTCGGCGTCCGGACAGTCAACAATTTGGTTCTTTTTGATCAAGAACCTAGTCCAGAGCTTCCTGGCAGACTCCCCGGGCTGCTGGATAATGTGACTTAGGTCATTGGCATCCAGAAGCCGAATATATGTACATTGGAAGTTATTGCGGAAGGCATCTTCCAAGTCTTCCCAACTGCCTATGGAGTTCTCAGGGAGGCTGTTCAGCCAGTGCCGCGCTGGCCCCTTTAGTTTTAGTGGGAGGTATTTGACGGCGTGGATGTCAACACCGCGGGACAAGTGGATATGGAGGAGGAAATCTTCAATCCATACTGCGGGGTCTGTTGTTCCATCGTATGATTCGATATTCATGGGTTTAAACCCTTCCAGGAATTCGTGTTCCATTACTTCATCAATGAAGCAAAGGGGGTGTGTGGCGCCTCTATGTCGGGCCACGTCACAACGTAGCCCGTATGGAGTCCGTCTGCGGTGCTCGGCCCGGGCATTATTGTGTTTATCATGTCCGGCTAGGTGGCCGTCGTTGCGCGTCCGGGCACGTCCCCGTGATCTGTAGATTGATCTGGTCTGACCTGCTCTGTTGTCTAGGTCCTGCCGCAGGTCATATGTATGATCCCGAGCTGTTGTGTCTATGTTTTTACGGCGCGGTAGTGCGGGCTGGTGTTCGGTTTGAGTTGTTGTTTTGTCCCAGCCATGTGGTGGCCGGTCAACCGCATCACGCGCTGGTAGGACGGGTTCCAGCGCCTCATCATCTAATTGGGGTAACAATTTGCATTTCGGGTAACTTTTGGTTAGGCGCTTGAGGCCGTATTCTTTGGTAGATAGGACATTTTTTCATCTATCGTTGAGTAGGTCTTGATCAGCTTGAAGCTGTTGCTGCTTCTTTTTCAGGGTCCTTGTAGTGGCTATTAGCTGGCGCTTAAAGCGCTCCTGCTCGAGAGGTTCCTCAGGCACAATAAAATCCTCGTTGCCGAGGCTCACCTCGTCCTCGGAGAGCGGATGGTAGTCACTGTCCTCCGAGTCTTCGTCAACAGCCTATTCATTAGGGCTGACTCGCCCATCCTCCCGTTCATCCTGTTCGGAAGTTGGCTCAACGGGGTCTTCATTGTCTTAGGCATTGTCTGGAGTATTATTTTCTCCTATGTCGGTATTGCTGTTTTTTCCATGCCGTGGTTTAGAGCGGCGCCGCTGACGTCGGTGCTTTGGCTGTATCTCAGGAGCCTTATCCTCGACTGGATCCTTTTTT
>NC_041385.1:380709451-380722413 GCF_002162155.2 Triticum dicoccoides | reverse complement strand
TTGTCGGTGTCAAAACCGGCGGATCTCGGGTAGGGGGTCCCGAACTGTGCGTCTAGGCGGATGGTAACAGGAGACAAGGGACACGATGTTTTACCTAGGTTCGGGCCCTCTTGATGGAGGTAAAACCCTACGTCCTGCTTGATTGATATTGATGATGTGGGTATTACAAGAGTAGATCTACCACGAGATCAAGGAGGCTAAACCCTAGAAGCTAGCCTATGGTATGATTGTTGTTCGTCCTACGGACTAAAGCCATCCGGTTTATATAGACACCGGAGAGGGCTAGGGTAACATAGAGTTGGTTACAATAGTAGGAGATCTACATATTCGTGTCGCCAAGCTTGCCTTCCACGCCAAGGAAAGTCCCATCAGGACACGGGATGAAGTCTTCAATCTTGTATCTTCATAGTCTTGGAGTCCGGCCGATGATGATAGTTCGGCTATCCGGACACCCCCTAGTCCAGGACTCCCTCAGTAGCCCCCGAACCAGGCTTCAATGACGACGAGTCCGGCGCGTATGTTGTCTTTGGCGTTTGCAAGGCGGGTTCTCCTCCATGTTCCATGTGTTAGCCGAATAGTGTCCGGTTTCTTCATAAATGTTGCGCTCCTTGGCTTTCACGTCCAATAATGACCCTCTTCCACGTGTTACATGAATGCGAAAAGCCAGGGTATTTTTACGTTTTACCCCCCTAGCTGTGCGAATAAGCCGCCTATAAGAGAGGCGTGGATCCAGATCCGAATCACACCATCCTCCTTCCGCAAGTACTCATCAAAGCGCATCTGACAAGAATCCATTCCAACATGGATAGTCGACGCGGCTCCTCTTCTCGCGCTCCCAGTCCTCAGCCAGGAGATTGGAGGAGATGCTCAGTCCCGCATAGCGAGTTAGTGACGCTCCAAGCAGAGGGATACCTTCCCCCAGCCTTTATGGTTCCGGTTCGAGCCGGACTAGCCACCTACAAGGGTGGGAAGTAGGCAGAGAGCGTCCCCAATCCCTCCAAAGGAGAGCGGGTATGCTTCATCCCTTACTTAATAAGGGGACTCGGATTTCCCATACATCCGTTTCTCCAGGGGCTCCTGAAGTTCTACGAACTCCAACTTCACCACCTCACACCTGCCTCCATTTTGCACATCGCGGGCTTTGTAGCTGTTTGCGAGCTGTTCTTGGGCATCGAGCCCCATTTTGCGCTGTGGAAGAGACTGTTTTGCCTCGTACCCCGTTCTCACGAGGGGTTGATATATCAAGTGGGCGGAGCCGAAATATGGCGCATCACCGGGACCGGATATCTATCCGGAACCCCAAAGAAGGCGTCCGAAGACTGGCCTTCGGAGTGGTTCTATATGGAAGACGCCCCGCTGCCAGATCCAGTTCGGATCGGCCTCCCAGATTTTAGCAACGCTCCTTTGAAGAAACGCCTGAGTTGGCGCCCGCGGAGCCCTCAACTGGAAGATGATAGGAGCATCCATTATTTGATGGGCCGGATACGGTTACTGGCCCATTCCGGATTAACCATGATTGGAGTCATGGCCACATGCATTATGCGAGGGGTGCAGCCGCTCCAATATAGGGGCTACCCCATGTGGGATTTCAACAGGGAGGATGACGCCACCCGTCATGGCCGCAAGGGGCCGGGATCGGCCACCGATCTCGTGAAGATCCTGTCCTGCTTGTACAAGGGGGAGAAGGAGGACTTCCTCCGCACGAGTCCATTGAATGGATTCTCCATGAATAACCCTCGGAGCTGGGTAAGCGGATGTTTATATATCTGATCCGTGCTTTCAAAGATAAGTGTCTTACTTTATGATTTCGACGCAGGAACTGCGCCGGGATGTGGAGGGCATAGAAAGCCCAACTCCACAACCTGAGGATCCGGGAAGATCCCTTGGTCCGGCCGCCGAAGACGATCCGGACATAACGGTGGAACTGATTGACGGGGTGTTCCACCAGCTCAGCATAGACAATGCTCTAGTCGCCAT
This sequence comes from Triticum dicoccoides, assembly GCF_002162155.2. Lineage (NCBI taxonomy): Eukaryota > Viridiplantae > Streptophyta > Magnoliopsida > Poales > Poaceae > Triticum > Triticum dicoccoides. The sequence goes on along the minus strand of NC_041385.1, from coordinate 380,720,436 downwards.
TATGGCTGACTACCCCGGTTTATCCCCGGCTTCCCAAGTGAGTACGACCGAAGTCCTGACACCGTTACCTTTTTAATGCTTATTTCTGACCATCGTGTACCGACGGTGCCTCGCAGGAGGTGCCTTTTTGGCGGGAAGCCGAGCCCGCGGCGATCGACCAACCAAGGTCAGTGCGGCCCAGCAGGCGGAAGAGGAGTGTGGCGCGAATCGAAATGTCGCTGCAAAGGTATGGTGCACCATTGCCCTTTAAGGGAAAGACTCCTGGGAGGTATATTAATGCTCGTGATTCTTCTAGGAGAAAGAGCGCTCACCGGACTGAGTCCGGAGAGGTTGCCAACCAAGCCTCCGCCAGCCAAGCTCCAACGCCTGGTCCGGAGAGGGAGGCGAGCGCAAGGCGCGAGCCGGATGCTCCTCCAACGGAGGATGCCGACAGGTTGTCCGCCACCAAGTCTGAGGTGGAGAGTGCCATGAATCATAGGCACCGTCGGACAGTTCTTCGTGACGCGTGTTTCTCCCCAGAGGCGCTGAATGCCTTTAATGCGGGAGACGCGCACCTCCGTGCTGCTCAAGATGGTTTAACCAGGGCCACGGAGCAGTATGTAAAAGACATACGGGTGAGGAATTTTAATAGTTATATATGCCAGTAGCCCCCGAGACTTAAAATAGTTAAACTAACTAATTTAAGGATCATTTGTTATGTAGGATCTAACAGAGAAGAATACCCACCTGTCCCAGGAGCTTCAAGAATGCAAGGCCCAACTTGAGGCTGCACTAGCCGCTGCCGGGGGAGCCACAGAGACCCCCTCTGGTAATTCATATTTCGAAAAGAGAAATAGTTTATGAAGTGCGGGGTGTGTATAGTCTGACAATAATATTGCAGAGGGTGCCGGACTAGATCCGGACAAGCAACATCTGCTGCGCCAGCTGAAGGCCGGCGAGAAGGTGCTTATGAGGGTGCAGCAGGAGAGGAACAAACTCCAAGATGCCAACACCCAGCTGGGCGAAGAACTAAAAGATGTTTGGGTCCAGCTGTCTAACTCCGTAAAGGAGAATCGGCGACTTCGTCGCAGCATTTATAGTAAGTGCTTGAGCAAACTCTTTTGAAAAGAAGAGTTCGGCGAGGAAGTCGATTGTCAGAAATGTGTCTGTAGGTGTGCTCACGGGTCGTCCGGCGGAGGAGATGCCTGGTTCCATGGGAGACCCTCTTCCCGAGCTGCTGCAACTGCACGAACGTGTTCGGCAGGCGATGAGCGGCATTGTTCAGGCCTTATGGCCTTCCGTCTCCCTACCCGAGGGTCTTGGAGGGCTTGCTGAGAAGCTTCTGGGAGTACGACGGCGTCTCCGTCTGTGGAAGATATCAGCCTGCCGTCAAGGCGCCAGGGAGGCCTGGGCCATGGTGAAGACGCGCTACTCGAAGTCTGATCCAAACCACATGGCCGAGGTCGGACCTGCGGGGCCCGATGGGAAGGAGATCCCTGTGAGCCTGATGTACGGCCAAGTAGAGTTGGCCGTGAAATATTCCCAACAGGACTGTAAATTAGACAGCCTGTTAGATGGGATTGAAGAGGAGTACAATCAGTCAGTTTGACGATGTAATTTAAAATGACATGTAAAATGCCTTCTAGCCGGATTGTAGATCGTTTGTCTTTGCGGACCTTTTCGCTTCAACCTCGGGACCCAACAGTCCGGAGTGTGTCCGAATACCCTTACGGTTATAAAAAAACCCGGGGCATGCATGGAGACAAGGCGTAGGGGTCATAAGTGCTTTATCAGACAAGTGCCCAACTAGCTATGTTATATTACATGGTTAGTAAGAAACATCTTCCAGGGAGAATAGTTCCGTTAGGGGTTCCTTTCCCTGGGAGGCATGCCCTAAAGTGCATGACCGGACTGCGAAAAGAGCAGAAAAAGCATCTGGGGGCAGATAAATAAATAAGTAATAAATCATCTTTCAGGTCACCGACCGAATATTCCCTTAAGAACGCTAGCCTTCGGCTTCACCCAGTCTGAGGTACACATCCGGCTGACCCGGCAGTAACAATCGCAGAGGTGCTCCCTTTACCTCCTAGCCGAACAAATGGGAACGTAGGGGTAAGCACAGGAGCCAGGCAACCCGGCTTGGCCAAAACTTAAGTCATATTGACGCATATAATAGTGAGTAAAAGGTACATGCGGAAGTATGACACATTTGTTGGGCATGAAGCCCATATAGATAAGCTTCTGTTAAAGAAGCCCCCAGGTATAACGAGTGTGAGTAGCACATCGAGTGAGTGCGAATAAAGCGCAGATCAGCCCTCAAGAGGCTTGTACTAAAAGAGGGAGGAAAAAGGAGGGAAAACAAAGACAGCGAAAAAATATGAAAGGTGGACGGAGGAAGGAGACGAACTCTGAGTCCGGCGCTAGGCGTAGAATCTTCGGAGACGAGCTGCGTTCCATGGGTTTGGCTCGAGTCGGTTGTTAGATGCGTTGCGTAGACGGTATGCACCGCCGGTAAGGACTTGGTCGATGATGAAGGGACCTTCCCACTTGGGCTTAAGTTTGTTCTTTTTCTTGTCCGGCAGGCGTAGAACTAGCTTGCCAACGTTGTAAGTTTTGGCCCGTACTTCTCTGCTTTGATATCTTCGAGCCTGCTGCTGATAGAATGCGGAACGGGATTTTGCCACGTCGCGCTCCTCCTCTAAGGCGTCCAAACTGTCCTACCGATCCAACTCGGCTTCTCTTTCTTCGTACATGCGCACGCGAGGTGAGTCATGAATTATATCGCAGGGCAAAACTGCCTCGACGCCGTATACCATAAAAATGGTGTGAATCCGGTAGTGCGGTTTGGCGTGGTCCGCAGCCCCCAGAGTACGGAGTCGAGCTCCTCTACCCAGTGCGTGTTAGATTCTGTGAGGGACCGCACTAATCTGGGTTTAATGCCGCTCATGATTAGACCATTTGCTCGTTCCACTTGACCGTTAGTTTGAGGGTGGTAGACTGAAGTGTAGTCGAGCTTGATGCCCATGTTTTTGCACCAGAGTTTAACCTCGTCGGCCGTGAAATTCGTGCCGTTATCAGTGATGATACTATGGGGAACGCCAAAATGGTGTAGTACCCCGGATATGAAGTCTATCACAGGTCCGGATTCTGCCGTTTTAACCGGCTTGGCCTCTATCCATTTGGTGAATTTGTCCACCATGACCAATAAGTATTTGTGCTTGCGGGTTCCCCCTTTAAGGGGTCCAACCATGTCAAGCCCCCAGACCGCGAACGGCCAAGTGATGGGTATAGTTTTGAGGGCGGTGGGTGGCATGTGGCTTTGATTAGCAAAGAGCTGGCAACCAACGCATCGTTGGACTAAGTCCTGAGCATCTGCCCGGGCTGTCGGCCAATAAAATCCTGTACGGAAGGCCTTGCCTACAAGGGCCTGGGCTGCAGCGTGGTGCCCGCCGAGTCCGGCGTGAATTTCAGCCAGGAGATTTCGCCCTTCCTCTTCGGAGATACACCTTTGAAGGACTCCGGTTGTACTTTTCTTATAAAGTTCTCCCTCATGGACCTTGTAGGCTTTAGATCGCCGAACTATGCAGCGGGCCTCATTTTGGTCTTTGGGAAGTTCCTACCTGATTAAGTAGGCTAGGAATGGTTCCGTCCACGGGGCAATTACTGCCATTATTTCGTGGGCTGAAGGTGTTATTTCATTGGCTGAGCCACCGATTGTGTCAGAATGTTCTGTGTTGGGTGGTGCAGTTGGTTCTGGGTTGTTATTTCCGGGCTCCTCTTCCCATAATACGAATGGCTTAAAGAGCCGTTCCAGGAAGATGTTTGGAGGGACGGCATCGCGTTTTGCGCTGATGCGTGCCAACACGTCTGCTGCCTGGTTATTATCCCGGGCTACATGGTGGAATTCGAGTCCTTCGAACCGTGCTGACATTTTTAGGACGACGTTACGGTAGGCTGCCATTTTCGGATCCTTGGCGTCAAAGTCTCCATTTACTTGGGATATTGCGAGGTTTGAATCCCCGCGCACCTCTAGGCATTGGATACCCATGGAGATTGCCATCCGGAGGCCATGTAGAAGGGCCTCGTATTCGGCTGCATTGTTGGAGTCCGTGTACATTATTTGAAGTACGTATTGGACTGTATCTCCGGTTGGGGACGTCGAGACGACGCCAGCCCCCAAGCCAGACAACATTTTGGAGCCGTCGAAATGCATGATCCAATTGGAATATGCGCCGTACTCTTTAGGGAGTTCAGCTTCGGTCCATTCGGCGATGAAGTCAGCCAAAACTTGCGATTTGATAGCTCGCCGTGGTTTGTAGGTTATGTCAAACGGTAAGAGCTCAATGGCCCATTTGGCAATCCTGCTCGTCGCGTTGCAATTATTTATAATATCGTTGAGAGGTACTTCGGAGGCCACCGTTATGGAACACTCTTGAAAGTAGTGTCGCAGCTTCCGGGATGCCATGAACAGCGCGTACGCTATCTTTTGATAATGTGGGTACCGGGACTTGCATGGAGTTAAGACAGTGGATACGTAGTACACTGGTTTTTGAAGAGGGAAAATTTGCCCTTTTGTTTCTCGTTCGACGACGAGTACGGCGCTGACAACTTGATGTGTTGCCACGATATATAATAACATAGGTTCGCCCAAGTTGGGCGCGGCTAGGACCGGATTTGTTGCCAATATGGCCTTAATTTCTTCGAGTCCGGCCGTGGCAGCATCCGTCCATTCAAAGTGTTCGGTGCACCGGAGGAGGCGATAGAGGGGCAGCGCCTTTTCTCCCAAACGGGAGATGAAGCGGCTTAGAGCCGCCACGCATCCCGTCAATTTTTGTATTTGTTTGAGGTCTTTTGGGATATCCAATTGTGACAGAGCCCGGATCTTGGCTGGGTTTGCTTCAATTCCTCTACGGGATACAATGAAGCCCAAGAGCTTTCCGGCTGGTACGCCAAAAACACATTTTTCCGGGTTGAGCTTAATGTCGTATGCTCGGAGGTTGTCGAATGTAAGCCTCAAATCGTCTATTAGAGTTTCGACGTGTTTGGTCTTAACGACCACATCGTCTACGTATGCCTCCACTGTTTTGCCTATCTGGGTGGCCAGACATGTCTGAATCATGCGCTGATATGTTGCGCCGGCGTTTTTGAGTCCGAAGGGCATTGTGTTGAAGCAGAATGGTCCGTACAGAGTAATGAATGCCGTTGCGGCCTGGTCTTTTTCCGCCATCTTGATTTGATGGTATCCGGAGTATGCATCGAGGAAGCACAATGAATCGTGCCCTGCGGTGGCGTCGATGATTTGGTCGATGCGAGGGAGAGGGAAAGGGTCCTTTGGACAGGCCTTGTTAAGGTCTTTGAAATCGACACAAAGGCGCCAGGATTTGTTCTTTTTTGGTACCATTACCAGGTTGGCTAGCCAATCTGGATGTTTTATATCTCTGATGAATCCGACTTCCAAGAGTTTGGCTAGCTCCTCTCCCATTGCCTGTCTTTTGGGTTCGGAAAATCGCCGAAGAGCATGTTTGACTGGCTTGAATCCTTTTAGGATATTTAGGCTATGTTCTGCCAGCCTGCGTGGGATTCCTGGCATGTCTGAAGGGTGCCAGGCAAAAATGTCCCAATTTTCCCGAAGGAATTCTCGTAGTGCGGCTTCTACATCAGGATGTAATTGTGCCCCAATGGAGGCCGTCTTTGTAGGGTCCGTTGGATGGACCTGGAATTTGACTATTTCGTCTGCTGGTTTAAAAGAGGTGGACTTAGACCTCTTATCGAGTTCACATCGTCCCTATCCACCGTTGAGCGCAGCACAGTGAGTTCCTCTGCCGCTAGGGCTTCGGATAGTGCCTCTAGGGCCAGTGCGGCTGTCTTATTTTCAGCGCGGAGTGCTATATCTAGATCACTGACAAGAGTGATTATTCCATTGGGCCCGGGCATTTTGAGCTTCATGTACCCGTAATGGGGTATAGCTTGGAAGATTGTGAATGCCTCTTGCCCTAACAAGGCGTGATATCCGCTGCCGAATGGGGCCACTTGGAACGTGACCTCTTCGGACCTGTAATTGTCCGGCGAGCCGAACACTACGTCTAGTGTGATTTTTCCTGTGCAGCGTACTTCTCGACTAGGGATTATTCCTCTGAAGGTTGTGCTGCTTCGCTCAATGCGGCTCCAGTCAATTTCCATTTTTTGGAGGGTTTCCTCGTAGATGAGGTTTAATCCGCTGCCGCCATCCATGAGTACCTTGGTAAGACGAAAGCCGTCCACTATTGGACTGAGGACCAATGCGGCTGGTGCTCGAGCTGTTCGGAATTTAGGTTCGTCGCTGGCATTGAAGGTGATAGCCATGTCGCTCCATGGATTTGTTGTTGCTACTTGGTAGACTTCAGTGAGGCTGCGGATTGTTCGTTTCCGCATGTTTTTTGATGCGAAAGTCTCGAAGACTGTCAATACCGTACTGGTACTGTTGGGCTGGTTGCCCGGGGCTAGAAAGCCTTCGCCACTTTTGGCCACCTGCCGTAATATCCAACATGCTCGAAGGCTATGTGTTGGAGTGGCGCCCTCCGTACTGTGGATTTTACAGGGTCCGTTGAGCCATCCCTCCAGTACGGTTCCGTGCCCTTTAGGGGTTTTTTGCTTTTTGGTTTTTAACCCAGGTGCTTGAGTATGACGCACCCTTTTATTTCGAACTAGGGTTGTATTCAGGGCCGGATTGTCCCAAAACCTGGTTTCGGTTTTCCAGGCACTCTCCATCGCACAATATTTTTGTACTATGGTCGCCAGATCGGCGAAGCGTGTAACATCGCGACGACTTATGGCGTTCATGATTCCCTTGTCCGTGCAATTGTTGCAGAAAATTGAGATTGCGCTTTCCTCACGGCAGTCTTTTATCCTGTCCATGACCAGGAGGAATCTGGCCCAGTAGTGATGTACTATTTCATCGGGCTCTTGCCGTATTTGAGATAGATCGCTTATGTTTGGGTGGGCGGGCGGAATTAAATTCGGAATCCCGCCCGATCTGAGGCTCAAAGGCCGAGAAGTTTCCAGATTTGGAAGCTTGGATTGCTGGATGTTGTCCAACAAATCTGGTCCGATGCCTAACTTTAGGTTCAGTACTTGATTGACATCCGTCCCTCCACGGGAATCCGGCATGAAGGGATCGGGAATCCGGACATAACTGGTCTTTAACATAGGGGAAGAATCGCCGTGTTGTTCCTCTACCACGACAACGTGGTGGGTAGCCTGGGGAGAGTTAATTTCTCTCAGATCGGTTTTAAGCCCAATCTGATCGTAGTCCGTGGCGACTCCCAGGGCGGCGATGCGATCCAAGAGCTCATTTGCGGAGGAGAGCTCCATCGGATCTAGCTGCTCGGCGAATTCCGAGTTGACGTGAAGATCGCTTTTGATGACTCGAGAGGTCATTGTCGGAGCGGCGGCCGAACAGGCGGTCATAAGAAAACCGCCTAGCCGGATAGTTTGGCCAGGGGCCAAAGCTCCCTTGACGACGGCGCCGTCTTTAAAGACGGGAAAAGGCATCCCTCCTGATTGCGACGGCACAGAGGAACTCTCAATGAAAGCACCAATGTCGGTGTCAAAACCGGCGGATCTCGGGTAGGGGGTCCCGAACTGTGCGTCTAGGCGGATGGTAACAGGAGACAAGGGACACGATGTTTTACCCAGGTTCGGGCCCTCTTGATGGAGGTAGAACCCTACGTCCTGCTTGATTGATATTGATGATGTGGGTATTACAAGAGTAGATCTACCACGAGATCAAGGAGGCTAAACCCTAGTAGCTAGCCTATGGTATGATTGTTGTTCGTCCTACGGACTAAAGCCATCCGGTTTATATAGACATCGGAGAGGGCTAGGGTTACATAGAGTCGGTTACAATAGTAGGAGATCTACATATTCGTGTCGCCAAGCTTGCCTTCCACGCCAAGGAAAGTCCCATACGAACACGGGACGAAGTCTTCAATCTTGTATCTTCATAGTCTTGGAGTCCGGCCGATGATGATAGTTCGGCTATCCGGACACCCCCTAGTCCAGGACTCCCTCAGGGCCCAAGTGGACCAGAAGTACAGGGGGGAACAGGAGGGAGAAATAAAGCAAAACAACACACAGACAACACATGGCGAGGGGGGACACAACACAACAAGGGGCACCAACGGTGCTCGAACTGCAGCGGCGAGCCGAGACTAAACCATGACACTGCACCATCGACGATTTCAAAAAGCACCAGGCAACCAAGACTACACAACGTCGCGACACCACCTGTGTCATGGGGTACATTCGAACAGTCACGCCGGGCCAAGACGACGCCACGACACCTGTGTGCCATCGGCGTAGTCGGAGGGCAACACCAGGCATAGAACTCCACAGAGCACACACAAAACACCATCGATTGGATCCTTTTCATTGTCGTCGTTGTTTTATTTGGGTGTATCCACCATGTATATGTCATACGAGGAGGTGGCTGTCCAGCGCCCTATAAGCGGTGGTTTTTGTGCCTGCTCCTCTCTGGCATCGTCGTCCATAGCGTCGATATCTTCGGAGCCGTAATCGAGCATGTCGGTTAAGTCTTTGACTGTGGCTATGAAGTGGGTGGTGGGTGGGAAGCGAAATTCTCCGTCATCAGCTTCCAATTCAAGCCGGATATAGTTCGGCTGAGAGTCCCCTCACAAGGAGAGGGCTTTTAATGAGTTTAGCACATCGCCTAAAGGTGAGTGCCGGAAGATGTCCGCGGAACTGAATTCAATGATCGGCGCCTGATCAGACTCGATGGGCGCGGATGCATGCGGTTCGGAACCTATGGCCGGAGACGAATCCGAGGTTCTGGTGACATGGGCCCCGCTCGAGGTGGGATCTGTGTGCGGCTCTAACGCTGCAGAGTCTGCGGCTTCCGTGGCGGGGTTGAGATCCCCGTCCTTGGACGGCGCAGTCTACTCCGGATCTAGGGCCAGAGCTGTTATAGGCGCTATCTCCTGGGCACGGTCCAATGACAAATTTAGGTCATGTTCATCGTGGTGGCAGGGAGCGGCTGTCGTGAGCTCGAATCCATCGAAGATCAAGTCTCCATGGATATCAGCAACATAATTTAAGCTTCCCAACCTGACCTGATGGCCAGGGGCATAGTTGTCGATCTGCTCTAGATGGCCAAGCGAGTTGGCCCGCAGTGCGAAGCCGCCGAATACGAAGATCTGTCTGGGGAAGAAAACCTCCCCCTGGACTGCATTGTTGTAGATGATTGACGGGGCCATCAAACCTTTTGGTGACGACGCAGCGGAACTGTCAATGAAAGCACCAATGTCGGTGTCAAAACCGGCGGTTCTCGGGTAGGGGGTCCTGAACTATGCGTCTAAGGTGGATGGTAACATGAGGCGGGGGACACGATGTTTACCCAGGTTTGGGCCCTCTCCATGGAGGTAATACCCTACTTCCTGCTTGATTGATCTTGATGAATATGAGTATCACAAGAGTTGATCTACCATGAGATCATAATGGCTAAAACCCTAGAAGTCTAGCCTGTATGATTATGATTGCCTCTACGGACTAAGCCCTCCGGTTTATATAGACACCGGAGGGGACTAGGGTTATACAAAGTTGGTTACAGAGAAAGGAATCTTCATATCCGGGCGCCAAGCTTGCCTTCCACGCCAAGGAGAGTCCCATCAGGACACGGGAGAGAGTCTTCTATCTTGTATCTTCATAGCCCAATAGTCCGGCACACGTCACATAGGTCGGACGGTCGAGGACCCCTTAATCCAGGACTCCCTCACCTGCGCTGATCACATCACCATCACTGTCACCATGCCGTCATGCTGACGGAACTCGTCTACTTCCTCGACACTCTGCTGGATAAGGATCTCGAGGGACGTCATCATGCTGAACGTGTGCAGAACTTGGAGGTGTCGTACGTTCGGTACTTGATCAGTCCGAACGAGAAGACGTTCGACTACATTAACTGCGTTAAGCAAACGCTTCCGCATTTGGTCTACGAGGGTACGTGGACACACTCTCCCCCTCTCATTGCTATGCATCTCCTAGATAGATCTTGCGTGAGAGTAGGATTTTTTTTGAAATTGCATGCTACATTTCCCAACAGTGGTATCCGAGCCAGGTCTATGCGTGGATGATATGCATGAGTAAAACACAAAGAGTTGTGGGTGGTGATCGTCATACTGGTTACCACCAATGTCTTATCTTGATTGGGCGGTATTGTTGGATGAAGCGGCCTGGACCAACCTTACATGACCGCGTTCATGAGACCGGTTCCATCGACAGACATGCAACTAGTTTTGCATAAAGGTGGCTGGCGGGTGTCTGTTTCTCCAACTTTAGTTGAATCGAAATTGACTGCGGCCGGTCCTTGTTGAAGGTTAAAATAGCAAACTTGATAAATCACCATTGTGGTTTTGTGCAGTAGGTAAGAACGGTTCTTGCTAGAAGCCCATAGCAGCCACGTAAAACTTGCAACAACAAAGTAGATGACGTATAACTTGTTTTTGCAGGGCATGTTGTGATGTGATATGGTCAAGACATGATGTGATATACATTGTTGTATGAGATGATCATGTTTTGTAAAAGTTATCGACAACTGGCAGGAGCCTTATGATTGTCGCTTTATTGTATGAAATGCAAACGCCATCTAATCGCTTTACTTTATCACTAAGCGGTAGCGATAGTTGTAGAAGCAATAGTTGGCGAGATGACCATGATGCTACGATAGAGATCGAGGTGTCAAGCCGGTGGCGATGGAGATCATGACGTTGCTTTGGAGATGGAGATCAAAAGCACAAGATGATGATGGCCATATCATGTCACATATTTTGATTGCATGTGATGTTTATCTTTATGCATCTTATTTTGCTTAGTACGGCGGTAGCATTATAAGATGATCCCTTAACTAAATTTCAAGGTATAAGTGTTCTCCCCGAGTATGCACCGTTGCGAAAGTTCTTCGTGCTGAGACACCACATGATGATCGGGTGTGATAGGCTTAGTACATTTTCAAG
>NC_041385.1:380692492-380709305 GCF_002162155.2 Triticum dicoccoides | reverse complement strand
TCCATTACTTTCACTGACAGCGAGAGAGGTGTTAACTAATTTGACTTAGGAGGGGCTTAATTTTTTGTTTTGTCTTAATATAGATCATGATGTGAGATTACATATATATAATAGTGCATTTTTACACACGAATCCATCCCACTGGATCGAGGGGGGGGGGCGAGCACACGACACGTCATGAAGGACCTCTTTCTCTGTGTGGGGACCTCTACGATTTTCAACGCATGCACCGCATCAATGTCGTGCATTGGGTCGGGTATTCAACACATATGCATGCATCACACACCTCCATAAATATGTTTGGAACACACGCATGCGATGGTTGTCTCTAGACACACTCTCACTCGCTTGGTTATGGGCAACAAGCCTATATATATTCGTGGGCCCGCGTGGACGTCCATCATTTCGACCAACGACGAGAAAGGTTACCATGGTGGACTCTTCTTCTTTGCTTCGAGTTACCGTATAATAGGTCAACCCATTCCAAGCCTAATTAAGTTTGAGCGCATGCTACACATCATGAACCCTCGCTCGGTGTGGGGATTTTACGGTTCCAAAGCATGGCGCCACATCAAATTTGCGCATTGGGTATTAAAACACCACAGACACCACTTCCATATACATACTTGGGCCACATGCACAGAGTGGGTTTGTTTTCATACAGTACTCCCTCGCGAGGTTATCGGCGACAAGCCAGCCCGTTTTGCGGGGCCGTGTGGACGCCCATCACTTTGATCAACAATGAGCGGGGAGAGGTTGTACGACCAAGTTGGATTCTGCTTGGTCCGTGTTACAGTACGTCTTGGTGAGATGCCCTCCCCCTGACGTGTGTGTGTGTGGGAGGGGGGGGGGCTACTTCGCGCTACCTACAACCTCCGTGGGGTCGGGGAAGTTCGGTTAATTTGCGAGGCACACATGCAACATCAAAGTTGTGAATGGTAGTTAAATAGCACACACCCACCCTTTTCATACATATAGTAGGGCTACCCGCATGTGGTTCGTATGCGGTCTCACCCATCTCGTGCCACAAGAACACATTTGTGGGTCGGCATGATGTCTACTACACAACCTTCTTCTTGTAGACGTTGTTCGGCCTCCAAGTGCAGAGGTTTGTAGGACAATAGAAAATTTCCCTCAAGTGGATGACCTAAGGTTTATCAATCCGTGGGAGGTGTAGGATGAAGATGGTCTCTCTCAAACAACCCTGCAACCAAATAACAAAGAGTCTCTTATGTCCCCCACACACCCAAAATGGTAAATTGTATAGGTGCACTAGTTCGGCGAAGAGATGGTGATACAAGTGCAATATGGATGGTAGATATGAGTATTTGTAATCTGAAAATATAAAAACAGCAAGGTAACTAATGATAAAAGTGAGCGTAAACGGTATTGCAATGGTAGGAAACAAGGCCTAGGGTTCATACTTTCACTAGTGCAAGTTCTCTCAACAATAATAACATAATTGGATCATATAACTATCCCTCAACATGCAACAAAGAGTCACTCCAAAGTCACTAATAGCGGAGAACAAACGAAGAGATTATTGCAGGGTACGAAACCACCTCAAAGTTATCCTTTCTGATCGATCTATTCAAGAGTCTGTAGTAAAATAACACGAAGCTATTCTTTCCGTTCGATCTATCATAGAGTTCGTACTAGAATAACACCTTAAGACATAAATCAACCAAAACCCTAATGTCACCTAGATACTCCAATGTCACCTCAAGTATCCTTGGGTATGATTATACGATATGCATCACACAATCTGAGATTCATCTATTCAAACCAACACAATGTACTTCAAAGAGTGCCCCAAAGTTTCTATCGGAGAGTCAAGACGAAAACGTGTGCCAACCCCTATGCATAAGTTCATTGAACCCGCAAGTTGATCACCAAAACATACATCAAGTAGATCATGTGAATATCCCATTGTCACCTCAGATAAGCACGACAAGACATACATCAAGTGTTCTCAAATCCTTAAAGACTCAATCCGACAAGACAACTTCAAGGGGAAAACTCCATTCATCACAAGAGAGTAGAGGGGGAGAAACATCATAAGATCCAACTATAATAGCAAAGCTGGCGGTACATCAAGATCCTATCACCTCAAGAACACAAGAGAGAGAGAGAGAGAGAGAGAGAGAGATCAAACACATAGCTACTGGTACATATCCTCAGCCCCGAGGGTGAACTACTCCCTCGCCGTCATGGAGAGCGTCGGGATGATGAAGATGGCCACCGGTGATGGATTCCCCCTCCGGCAGGGTGCCAAAATGGGCTCCCGAGAGGGTTTTGGTTGCTATAGAGGCTTGCGGCGGCGGAACTCCCGATCTAGGTTATTTTCTGGAGGTTTCAGTATTTATAGGAATTTTTGGCGTAGGTCTCACGTCAAGGGAGTCTCCGGGCTGTCCACGAGAGAGGGGGCGTGCCCAGGGGGTTGGGCGCGTCCCCCACCCTCGTGGGCAGCCTGGGACTCTCCTGGCCCAACTCTTTCACTCCAGGGGCTTCTTTTGGTCCACAAAAAATCGTCAAAAATTGGCACGTCAATTGGACTCCGTTTGGTATTCCTTTTCTGTAAAACTCAAAAACGAGGAAAAAACAGAAACTGGCACTGGGCTCTAGGTTAATAGGTTAGTCCCAAAAATGATATAAAAGTGTATAGTAAGCCCATAAACATCCAAAACGGGTAATATAATAGCATGGAACAATCAAAAATTATAGATACGTTGGAGATGTATCAAGCATCCCCAAGCTTAATTCCTGCTCGTCCTCGAGTAGGTAAATGATAAAAACAGAATTTTTGATGTGGAATGCTACCTAACATAATTCTCAATGTAATTTTCTTTATTGTGGCATGAATGTTCAGATCCATAAGATTCAAGACAAAAGTTCATATTGACATGAAAACAATAATACTTCAAGCATACTAACAAAGCAATCATGTCTTCTAAAAATAACATGGCTAAAGAAAGGTATCCCTACAAAATCATATAGTCTGGTTATGCTCTATCTTGATCACACAAAGTATTTAATCATGCACAACCCTGATGACAAGCCAAGCAATTGTTTCATACTTTTATGTTCTTAAACTTTTTCAACTTCCACGCAATACATGAGCGTGAGCCATGGACATAGCACTATATGTGGAATAGAATGGTGGTTGTGGAGAAGACAAAAAGGGAGAAGATAGTCTCACATCAACTAGGCATATCAACGGGCTATGGAGATGCCCATTAATAGATATCAATGTGAGTGAGTAGGGATTACCATGCAACGGATGCACTAGAGCTATAAGTGTATGAAAGCTCAACAAAAGAAACTAAGTGGGTGTGCATCCAACTTGCTTGCTCACGAAGACCTAGGGCATTTTGAGGAAGCCCATCATTGGAATATACAAGCCAAGTTCTATAATGTAAAATTCCCACTAGTATATGAAAGTGACAACATAGGATACTCTCTATCATGAAGATCATGGTGCTACTTTGAAGCACAAGTGTGGTAAAAGGATGGTAACATTGTCCCTTCTCTCTTTTTCTCTCATTTTTTTGGGCCTTTCTCTTTTTGGCCCTTTTTTATGGCCTTTTTTTTATGGCCTTACTCTTTTTTTTCCGTCTGGAGTCTCATCTCGACTTGTGGGGGAATCATAGTCTCCATCATCCTTTCCTCACCTTGACAATGCTATAATAATGAAGATCATCACACTTTTATTTACTTACAACTCAAGAATTACAACTCAATACTTAGAACAAAATATGACTGTATGTGGATGCCTCCGGCGGTGTACCAGGATATGCAATGAATCAGGACATGTATGAAAGAATTATCAAGGTGGCTTTGCCACAAATATGATGTCAACTACATGATCATGCAAAACCAATATGACAATGATGGAGCGTGTTATAATAAACGGAACAGTGGAAAGTTGCATGGCAATATATCTCAGAATGGCTATTGAAATGCCATAATAGGTAGGTATGGTGGCTGTTTTGAGGAAGGTATATGGTGGGTGTATGGTACCGGTGAAAGTTGTGCGACACAAGAGAGGCTAGCAATGGTGGAAGGGTGAGAGTGCGTATAATCCATGGACTCAACATTAGTCATGAAGAACTCATATACTTATTGCAAAAATCTATTAGTCATCAAAACGAAGTACTACGCGCATGCTCCTAGGGGGATAGATTGGTAGGAAAATACCATCGCTCGTCCCCGACCGCCACTCATAAGGAAGACAATCAATAAATAAATCATGCTCCAACTTCATCACATAACGGTTCACCATACGTGCATGCTACGGGAATCACAAACTTCAACACAAGTATTCCTCAAATTCACAACTACTTAACTAGCATGACTCTAATATCACCATCTTCATATCTCAAAACAATTATAAGGAATCAAACTTCTCATAGTATTCAATGCACTTTCTATGATAGTTTTTATTATACCCAACTTGGATGCCCATAATATTAGGACAAATTTTATACCATACCATGCTGTTCTAAAAGAGTCTCAAAATAATATAAGTGAAGCATGGGAGATCAATAATTTCTACAAAATAAAACCACCGCCGTGCTCTAAAAGGATATAAGTGAAGCACTAGAGCAAATGACAAACTACTCCGAAAGATATAAGTGAAGATCAATGAGTAGTAGAATAATTATGCAACTATGTGAAGACTCTCTAACATTTAAGAATTTCAGATCTTGGTATTTTATTCAAACAGCAAGCAAAACAAAATAAAACAAAATGACGCTCCAAGCAAAACACATATCATGTGGTGAATAAAAATATAGCTCCAAGTAAAGTTACCGATGAACGAAGACGAAAGAGGGGATGCCTTCCGGGGCATCCCCAAGCTTAGGCTCTTGGTTGTCCTTGAATATTACCTTGGGGTGCCTTGGGCATCCCCAAGCTTAGGCTCTTGCCACTCCTTATTCCATAGTCCATCGAATCTTTACCCAAAACTTGAAAACTTCACAACACAAAACTCAACATAAAACTTGTAAGCTCCGTTAGTATAAGAAAATAAATCACCACTTCGGTACTGTTGTGAACTCATTATAAATTCATATTGGTGTAATATTTACTGTATTCCAACTTATCTATGGTTCATACCCTCCGATAGTACTCATAGACTCATCAAAATAAGCAAACAACACATAGAAAACAGAATCTGTCAAAAACAGAACAGTCTGTAGTAATCTGTATCATTCGAATACTTCTGTAACTCCACAAATTCTGAAATAAATTGGTGGAACTGAGGAATTTGTCTATTAATCATATTAAAAAAGAATCAACCTAAAATCACTCTCCAGTAAAAAATGGCAGCTAATCTCGTGAGCGCTAAAGTTTCTGTTTTTTACAGCAAGATCATAAAGACTTCACCCAAGTCTTCCCAAAGGTTCTACTTGGCACAAACACTAATTAAAACATAAAGCCACATCTAAACAGAGGCTAGATGAATTATTTATTACTAAACAGGAACAAAATCAAAGGACAAAAGTAAAATTGGGTTGCCTCCCAACAAGCGCTATCGTTTAACGCCCCTAGCTAGGGATGATGATTTCAATGATGCTCACATAAAAGATAAGAATTGAAACATAAAGAGAGCATAATGAAGCATATTACAAACACACTTAAGTCTAACCCAATTCCTATGCATAGGGATTTTGTGAGCAAACAACTTATGGGAACAATAATCAACTAGCATAGGAAGGCAAAACAAGCATAACTTCAAAATTTTCAACACATAGAGAGGAAACTTGATATTATTGCAATATGTAGAAGCATATGATCCTCTCTCATAATAATTTTCAGTAGCATCATGAATGAATTCAACAATATAACCAGCACCTAAAGCATTCTTTTCATCATC
This sequence comes from Triticum dicoccoides, assembly GCF_002162155.2. Lineage (NCBI taxonomy): Eukaryota > Viridiplantae > Streptophyta > Magnoliopsida > Poales > Poaceae > Triticum > Triticum dicoccoides. The sequence goes on along the minus strand of NC_041385.1, from coordinate 380,703,427 downwards.
TACCTGCATAGAAATTTTACTACTCTCCACATAAGCAAGTTTATTCTTTATGACATACGTATCATCACAATAATCATCATAAATAGGAGGCATGCTGTCATCATAATAAATTTGCTCATCAAAACTTGGGGGACAAAAAATATCATCTTCATCAAACATAGCTTCCCCAAGCTTGTGGCTTTGCATATCATTAGCATCGTGGATATTCAAGGAATTCATACTAACAACATTGCAATCATGCTCATCATACAAAGATCTAGTACCAAACATTTTAATGCATTCTTCTTCTAGCAATTGAGCACAATTTTCCTTACCATCATTTTCACGAAAGATATTAAAAAGATGAAGTGTATGAGGCAAACTCAATTCCATTTTTTTGTAGTTTTCTTTTATAAACTAAATTAGTGATAAAACAAGAAATTAAAAGATTCGATTGTAAGATCTAAAGATATACCTTCAAGCACTCACCTCCCCAGCAATGGCGCCAGAAAAGAGCTTGATGTCTACTACACAACCTTCTACTTGTAGACATTATTGGGCCTCCAAGTGCAGAGGTTTGTAGGACAGTAGCAAATTTCCCTCAAGTGGATGACCTAAGGTATATTAATCTGTGGGAGGCGTAGGATGAAGATGGTCTCTCTCAAACAACCCTGCAACCAAATAACAAAGAGTCTCTTGTGTCCCCAACACACCCAATACAATGGTAAATTGCATAGGTGCACTAGTTCGGCGAAGAGATGGTGATACAAGTGCAATATGGATGGTAGATTTGAGTATTTGTAATGTGAAAATATAAAAACAGCAAGGTAACTAATGATAAAAGTGAGCGTAAACGGTATTGCAATGGTAGGAAACAAAACCTAGGGTTCATACTTTCAGTAGTGCAAGTTCTGTCAACAATAATAACATAACTGGATCATATAACTATCCCTCAACATACAACAAAGAGTCACTCCAAAGTCACTGTCGGTGTCAAAACCGGCGGATCTCGGGTAGGGGGTCCCGAACTATGCGTCTAGGCGGATGGTAACAGGAGACAAGGGACACGATGTTTTTACCCAGGTTCGGGCCCTCTCGATAGAGGTAAAACCCTACTCCTGCTTGATTGGTATTGATGATATGGGTAGTACAAGAGTAGATCTACCACGAGATCGAAGAGGCTAAACCCTAGAAGCTAGCCTATGGTATGATTGTTGTTCGTCCTACGGACTAAAACCCTCCGGTTTATATAGGCACCGAAGAGGGTTAGGGTTACACAGAGTCGGTTACAATGGTAGGAGATCTACATATCCGTATCGCCAAGCTTGCCTTCCACGCCAAGGAAAGTTCCATACGGACACGGGACGAAGTCTTCAATCTTGTATCTTCATAGTCCAGGAGTCCAGCCGAAGATGATAGTTCGGCTATCCGGACAGCCCCTAGTCCGGGACTCCCTCAGTAGCCCCTGAACCAGGCTTCAATGACGATGAGTTCGGCGCGCATATTGTCTTCGGCATTGCAATGCGGGTTCCTCCTCTGAATACTTCATAGAAGAATTTGAACACAAGGATAGTGTCCTGCTCTGCAAAATAAGTTCCACATACCACCATAGAGAGAATAATATTTACACAAGTTCAATCTGCTGACGTATTTCGTGGTGTGACATCACACCACGGCCAAGCCTTTATTCGAATCATTTTTACTCTCCCACCTCAGCGCGTTTAGCGAGGTGGTTTCCTTGGCACGTCTTGTCAAAGCAAAGATCGTGTCCCCTTATTCCGGGATTCTCATCAATACGGGCGTGGGTATCCCAACCGTGCCATTGATTACGGTGCTTGGGAGATAAGCGAGTTTTACCAGGCTGGTGGGGACGCATAGTTTCGTCCGTCCATATAAGGGGATAAGGATCCACCTTTTTACCTACGCCTTCTTCCTTCTTTGCTTATCCATTTCCGCGCACTCGAGCTCCAGCGCCCAAGTCCGCACATCTCGCCTGAACCTTCCCCAACCATGTCCGGAGCAGGAGGCAAGTGGATGGCCTCCTTCGTCACGGATGCGCACATCAAAAAGTTGAGGAAAGCCGGATACCTGCACAACGACATTGCGCACCGGCTTCCAGACGAGGGGCAGCTCGTCCCCACCCCCAGGCCCCATGAGAGGGTGGTGTTCCTCCCCCATTTCCTCCGCGGACCGGGCTTCCCACTCCACCCATTTGTCCGGGGGCTCATGTTCTACTACGGCCTGGATTTCCACGATCTGGCCCCGAATTTCATCCTCAACATCTCAGTGTTTGTCGTTGTGTGCGAGGCCTTCCTCCGCATCAAGCCCCACTTCAGCTTATGGCTGAAGACCTTCAATGTCAAGCCGAAGGTAGTGGGCGGCCAGCAGGCGGAGTGCGGAGGCGCCATGGTTGGCAAGATGCCCAACGTCATATGGCTCGAGGGCTCCTTCGTGGAAACCATCAAAGGGTGGCAATCGGGGTGGTTCTACATCACCGAGCCGTGTGACCCTGAATGGGCAGCGGCCCCTGAATTCCGATTTGGCATCCCCACACGGCTCACCTCCTGGAAAGAGAAGGGCCTGACATGGGGTGATTTGGAAGAGCTGACCGGACTCCAAACCTGCATCCAAAATCTTGTGAACAAGAAGATCAAGCTCGTCAACATAGTCCAGGTCATGCTCATTCGTCGGATCCTCCCGTGCCAACAACGGGCCTTCAACTTGTGGGAGTTTGATCCGTCACAGCACCAAACCTTGAGCAGGCTCTTCGACACTATGTACGAAGATGCCTGGAAGGTGCTATTCAAGGGCGCCGAAGCTCCCGCATCCGCTACCGAAGATCGCGGATTCAGCTCGCAGCGTCAAGCCAGCGAGGTAAGCTATTTTATCCTTTATAGGACACTTGTTTTTCATAGTTTGACTCTATGCGGGATCTAAACTCCCTTACCTTTGACATGCCTGGCAGAAGAAGTCTGGGCAGGTTAACTGTCCGGCTCCCTTGCCAGAAGACCCAGCGGACGCCCGATTGACGGGGCTGTTGGTCCCGGCACCTCACGTGGTGCCGGAGAAGAAGGCCAAGAAGAAGGCCACGGGAACTCGAAAGAGTTCCCGGAGCCAGGTGTTATCAGACTCTCGTCCGATGACTCTGAGGCGGACTCCTCCCGCGAAGACGGGGAGGAGGAAAAAGAGGCCTCTCCCCCAGCGGGGGGAGAGAAGAAAAGGAAGGCCACCCCAACGGGGGAGGCCGAAGGGTCCAAGAAGGGAAGGACCCTCCCTCCGGACTACTCCACCAACGCCGACGACGGCGAAGAGGAGTGGCCACCAAGGACTAAGCCCCTGGCGACATCGTAAGTGTCCGGATACCAGAATAATTCATGGCGTTTCGTTTGTCGCATAGAATCTCCTAGCCGAATATAACCCTGCAACCCGCCCAAGGACGGGCTCGACACTTCAACGAGCGGCTCCCTGGCTTCGTCGGATGTGAACAACACTTCACTTCCGGCCGTCTCCTCTCCTCACACTACGGATGACGCCGAGGTGGGGTCCCAAAGGGGGCCTAGCCAGGAGGAGGAGGTCCCGGAGGTGCCGCAAGGCAACCTCCCGGACTTTGGGCATAAGGGGGATCAAACCCCAAGGGGTTCTAAGTCTGGCCCTGGGCCGGACTCTGCACCGAAACCTTTAGTGGCTCCGGAGTCCTGCAGGCGGCCCCTTCGTAAGAAGGGCGAGACCACGACACCGGTGACCTCCGTCCAACCGGAGGCACCGGATAATTTGCTGGAGGCGCTTAACAGCGCCTCCATCGATGAGGAGCACCGCACTGTTATGAGTGTGGTGATCCAGAAAGTTCAGTCTGCCAAGAGCGGGCTGACTGAAGCCTGTGCCAGCCTTCTAACAGGCTTTGAGGTATGTAGTTAAGATATGTAGAAATATTACCGCATAGACAGTAGCCCCTGATGCTCAGTTTGGTGTTCGAAAAGAAAAACCGAACTGAGGATCTAAAAAGATATACGCAGGAGTCTAACATAAGCATGCCAATATGGGAATGCAGGCTGCACTGCTGACCTCTGCCGCACTGACTGCGGAGGTCAATGCATTGAAGCAGAGCCTCGAGCAGTCCGAGAACGAGCTCGGCCTTGCCAAGAAGCAGCTCGAGGACAAGGAAGGTAAGTAATACCTTATGGAAGTATATAAAAGATGTGGTTGCAAAAAATAACAGGAATAACGTGAGAATTGCAGGGCCACGAACGAGGTGGCGACCCTGAAGGAAGCGGTGTCCAAGGCCGAAAGCAATGTGGCCACGGAATGCACCGAGCGAGAGAAGCAGGAGGCGCGGGTGGCGGAGGTGCGGCAAGCGCTCCAGGCTCTCGTGGAAAAACACGAGAGTTTGGAGCGCGACTCAAAGACTCGAGAGTCCGAGCTCGCCTCGGCTCTTGAGAGCGCCAAAGCCGCTAAGGCCGAAGCCCAAAAAGCCCTCCAGGAAATTGAGGCAATAAAGAAGATAGCGGCGGGTAAGGCATTCTTCATGCAGAACAAGCACGTGAAAGTGAATTTCTTGTTACTTACCCGAATCCGGAGCTCTCCACGAGCATTCGCAGATCTGCCCCGCAGTGTGCCCGACACTGCCGTATTCTACCGGGCCGAGGAGGGGAGATCGACGGAGAAGGTGTTCTGGTCTCAGTATGCTGAGGTCGGACACCCGGTGCCCTTGAGTGACTAGCTGAAGCAGCTGGTCGAGCTCCATAAGGTGGCCGAACAGGCCATGAAGGGCCTCATAGTTCGGCTGTGGCCTAAAGAAGCCATGCCTGGGAGCTACTTCGGGCTGGTGAGGCGGCTAGTGGACGCCTGTTCGTGGATTGAAGTCGTCAAGCGCTCCGTCTGCATCGAAGGTGCCCGTAGGGCCCTTGCCCGTGCTAAAGTGCACTGGGGCAAGATGGACACTGAGAAGCTTGTAACGGACGCTCCACCGCCGGGCAGGGAGTATCGCACGCCCGAGATGTATTATGCGGGCGTCCTGAAGGGTGCCCGCCTTATAGCGGGCGAATGCTCCAAAGATGTAATTTTTTAGTAAACTCGCATTTGTTATCCTGTACGCTTGAAAACTTGTTCATATGCGCTAAGCAACGCTTGTGAATTTAAAATATTACCTTCTATGCGGCCGTTTATTAAATTTGAGAGATGGCGAGTCGTCGGCTTCTGCCCCCATGCCACGAGTGCTGGGGTGTTCGGGATAAACTTGAGCGCTCTTTTTCCCATTCTTGGGTCCTTCGAGGGAGGCGCCCAACGCAACGAACAAGGCAACCGGACTATAGTGCTTGAACACTCTCACTTAGCCATAGAATTCTATAATTTTAAATTTCGGCGAAGCCCCTAGTATTCGTAAGATCGAGTTCGGGGCGCTATCCACGCCTGGGCCAGACAAAGCCGACTCCTCGCTCTAAGCGGCATAAGTCTTTAGGGACTCGAAAAACCTCTCAAACAGCGACCGGCTCTCGCCCTATCATGACGGTCAGTTTTCGCTTTCTCCACTAAGGTGCTCCATCCAGCTCAACCGGGGCACAATCGCAGTGGTTCTCCCAGCGCTACCTTAGCCGATATAACGGAACATAAGGTACCAAAACATGGGAGCCGAGAAAACCCAACTATTGACCCAAGACATGATTCAGAGCCGATGCATATAATGCTATAAGTTCGGGGTGCCGCACTTGTGGAAGTGTTCGGACTTATCACACCATAGTTTGGGGTACTTAAGCCCCTGGTGTATTTGGCCGTACCAAAGCGTACAGATGCAACATGTCATAAGTGAACATATATAGATAAAAAAAGGAATGCAATAATAGGCAAAAGCTATGCATTGTTTATGCAAGAAAACTGCGGTAAAAGCAGAACGATACATATAGTGCGATAAGCAAGGGACAGGACTATTTGACATGTCCCCCTCCAAAAGCGAGCTGCGGGATGTTATGTAAAACAGGTATACTGCTTGTTATAGAGACCACCTGGACACTCGACGTAGCTTTCTGCTTCCCTGGTTGTTGCATCGTGTGTTCGGCGATTCTACTGCCAGATAGGGCTTCTTGATAAAGGAGTCCTGAAAGTAAGAGAAAAAAGAGGAATGACACAATTGGGAGCCCCTGGTGCGGTTGAGCCGCATTCTGGGCCTGCCGTGGTCGTGCCCCTCCCCCAATGCCCATGGTATTTCCAGAGTGTAGTTATGTACGCGTAGTATTGGTTTCGCAGTGTCGCGAGGGCTGGGGTTGGGACCGCATTGCTATGCGTGATCGGAACGTGCCAGGCGGTCTTGTTGTAGGTTACTCCGGGCGCGCTTGACGGTGTCCGGATGTGTAATAGCCGGACTCAAGAATTGCCTTAAGAGGTTGCTTTGCACTTCTGCCGCTAGGGCCGTCGTATGCTCCTCTGTTCGGAAAGAGCGTTCGGTGTTTCCGTTGACCATAATGACTCCTCGAGGGCCTGGCATCTTGAGCTTGAGGTATGCGTAGTGCGGCACTGCATTGAACTTTGCAAATGTGGTTCGTCCAAGCTGTGCGTGATAGCCGCTGCGAAACGAGACTATGTCGAAGATTAATTCCTCGCTTCGGAAGTTATCCGGTGATCCGAAGACCACTTCAAGTGTAACTGAGCCTGTACAGTTGGCCTCTAGACCTGGTATGACGCCTTTGAAGGTCGTCTTTGTGGGTTTAATCCTTGAGGGATCTATGCCCATCTTGCGCACTGTATCCTAATAAAGCAGGTTCAGGCTGCTGCCGCCGTCCATCAGGACTCTAGTGAGGTGAAATCCGTCCATGATTGGGTCTAGAAGCAATGCGGCGAATCCGCCATGGCGGATGCTAGTGGGGTGGTCCCTTCGATCAAAAGTGATCGGGCAGGAGGACCACAGATTGAACTTTGGGGCGACTGGCTCCATTGCATATACGTCCCTTAGTGCATGCTTCCGCTCCCTTTTGGGTATGTGGGTTGCGTATATCATGTTCACCGTCCGCACTTGTGGGGGGAAGCCCTTCTGTCCTCTATTGTTCGGCGGCCGGGGCTCCTCCTCGTCGTCGCTAAGCCCCTTGTCATTGTTTTCGGCATTTAACTTGCCTGCCTGCTTGAACACCCAACAATCCCTGTTGGTGTGATTGGCTGGCTTTTCGGGGGTGCCGTGTATCTGGCACGAGCGATCGAGTATCCGGTCCAAATTGGACGGGCCCGGAGTATTTCTTTTGAATGGCTTTTTCCGCTAACCGAGTTTAGAGCCTCTGAATCCGGCATTGACTGCCGTATCTTCAGCATTATCGCCATTAATGCGGCGCTTGTGTTTGTTGCGACACGACCTGCCGTTGCTGTCCTTGGTATCTGAACTACCAGGGCTCTTGGTCATGTTGTTAGTACGAGCTAGCCAGCTGTCCTCTCCCGCGCAAAAGCGAGTCATGAGTGTTGTGAGGGCTGCCATGGATTTCGGCTTTTCCTGTCCTAGGTGCCGGGCAAGCCACTCATCGCGGATGTTATGTTTGAAGGCTGCAAGGGCCTCTGCATCTGGACAGTCGATGATTTGATTTTTCTTGGTTAGGAACCGTGTCCAGAATTGTCTGGCCGATTCTTCTGGCTGCTGAATTATGTGGCTTAGGTCATCGGCGTCTGGTGGTCGCACATAAGTGCCCTGGAAATTGTCGAGGAATGCGGCTTCCAGGTCTTCCCAACAACCAATTGACTCTGCTGGCAAGCTGTTAAGCCAATGCCGAGCTGGCCCTTTAAGCTTGAGTGGGAGGTATTTGATGGCATGTAGATCATCACCACGGGCCATGTGGATATGAAGGAGGTAGTCCTCGATCCATACCGCAGGATCTGTTGTGCCATCGTATGACCCGATGTTTACGGGTTTGAAACCCTCAGGGATTTGATGATCCATCACTTCATCTGTGAAGCATAGTGGGTGTGCGGCGCCTCTGTATTGGGCTATATCACGACGCAACTCAAATGAGCTTTGTCTATTGTGTTCGGCCCGACCGGAATTGCTATGTCCGGCGTGACGGTTATCATCACGTATCATGGGGCGCCCACACGATCCATAGATCGATCTTGTTTGTCTTGCCTTGTCCTCCAATATATCCCGCAGGTCTGGCGCATTTCCCCACGCCTTTGGTATTTTTTGAGCAGCGCCGGGGTGCGGCTTGAGTGGAGGGCCGAGAGGCCTCTCTGTCGCGGCCACGAGGTGGCCGGTCAGCCATATCATGCGCTGGTGATGTAGGTTTAGGTGCTTCCTCCTCTAATCGGGGTAGCAGCCTGCGTTTTGGGTAGTTCTTGGAGGGGCGTTCGAGTTCATACTCTTCGGCCGCGAGGACTTCAGTCCATCTGTTGGCTAGCAAGTCTTGGTTAGCTCTAAGCTGTTGTTGCTTTTTCTTGAGGCTGCTTGCCGTGGCTATAAGTCTGCGTTTGAAACGCTCTTGTTCGATGGGATCCTCAGGCACGACAAATTCGTCGTCGTCGAGGCTTGCCTCGTCTTCGGAGGGAGGCATGTAATTATCGTCCTCTACCTCTTTGTCTGCCGCTCTCTCATGAGGGCTAGCTTCTCCATCCTCCTGCGCTGAATCCTGCTGGAGGGGGTTGTCTTCGGCACTGTCCGGGGTGTTATTATCTCCCATGCCAGAATCACCATTTTTGTTGTGGCGGGATTTAGAGCGGAGCCGCTGATGCCGACGCTTAGGCTGTTTCTTGGAGGGGTCATCCTCCGTTGTTCCATAGCCATTCCCATCATTTGGGATGTCCACCATGTATATGTCGTATGACGAGGTGGCCTTCCAGTGCCCTGTAGGCGCTGGTTCTTGGTCGTCTCCTACATCGTCGTCCATACCATCGATGTCTTCGGAGTCGAAGTCGAGCATGTCGGTTAAGTCATCGACAGTGGCTACGAAGTGGGTGGTGGGTGGGCTTTGAATTTCTTTGTCGTCCGCATCCCAACCGTCCTGACCATAATCCGGCCAGGGCTCTCCTGATAAAGAGAGAAACTTTAGTGAATTCAGGATGTCGCTAAAGGGCGAGTGCTGAAAGATGTCCGCAGCAGTGAACTCCATGATCGGCGCCCAATCGGATTCCATTGGCAGGGGCGCGGAAGGTTCAGAGTCCGGAGAGGAGTCCGGCACCTTGGAGTCGTGAGCTTCGCAAAGGACAAGGTTGGTGTTCGGCTCTATCACCGTAGAGATAGCAGCCCCGAGGCGGTGTCCAGCCACCCATCCTCGATCAACGCAGTCGGCTCCGAGCTAAGGGTCGGAGCGGACACTTGTGCGGCCTCCAGGCCACTGTCCGGCGGCAGAGCTAGATCATGCCCATCGTGACAGTGCGGTGCGCTTGGCTGTGGCTCGAACCCATCAAAGATCAAGTCTCCGCGGACGTCGGCCATATAGTTTAGACTTGCAAATCTGACCTGATGGCCAGGGGCGTAGCTTTCAATCTGCTCCAGATAGCCAAGCGAATTGGCCTGCAGTGCAAAGCCGCCGAATACGAAGATCTGTCCGGGGAGAAAAGTCTCACCCTAGACCGCATCGTTGTTGATAATCGGAGGAGCCATCGAGGCTAAAGATGACGACACAGAGGAACTCTCAATGAAAGCACCAATGTCGGTGTCAAAACCGGTGGATCTCGGGTAGGGGGTCCCGAACTGTGCGTCTAGGCGGATGGTAACAGGAGACAAGGGACACGATGTTTTTACCCAGGTTCGGGCCCTCTCGATGGAGATAAAACCCTACTCCTGCTTGATTGATATTGATGATATGGGTAGTACAAGAGTAGATCTACCACGAGATCGAAGAGGCTAAACCCTAGAAGCTAGCCTATGGTATGATTGTTGTTCGTCCTACGAACTAAAACCCTCCGGTTTATATAGGCACTGGAGAGGGTTAGGGTTACACAGAGTCGGTTACAATGGTAGGAGATCTACATATCCGTATCGCCAAGCTTGCCTTCCACGCCAAGGAAAGTTCCATCCGGACACGGGACAAAGTCTTCAATCTTGTATCTTCATAGTCTAGGAGTCCGGCCGAAGATGATAGTTCGGCTATCCGGACACCCCCTAGTCCGGGACTCCCTCAGTCACTAATAGCGGAGAACAAACAAAGATATTATTGTAGGGTATGAAACCACCTCAAAGTTATCCTTTCTGATCGATCTATTGAAGAGTCCGTAGTAAAATAACATGAAGCTATTCTTTCCGTTCGATCTATCATAGAGTTCGTACTAGAATAACACCTTAAGACACAAATCAACCAAAACCCTAATGTCACCTAGATACTACAATGTCACCTCAAGTATCCTTGGGTATGATTATACGATATGCATCACACAATCTCAGATTCATCTATTCAAACCAACACAAAGTACTTCAAAGAGTGCCCCAAAGTTTCTACCGGAGAGTCAACACGAAAACGTGTGCCAACCCCTATGTATAAGTTCATTAAACCCGCAAGTTGATCACCAAAACATACATCAAGTAGATCATGTGAATATCCCATTGTCACCACAGATAAGCACGGCAAGACATACATCAAGTGTTCTCAAATCCTTAAAGACTCAATCCGATAAGACAACTTCAAGGGGAAAACTCAATTCATCACAAGAGAGTAGAGGGGAGAAACATCATAAGATCCAACTATAATAGCAAAGCTGGCGGTACATTAAGATCGTATCACCTCAAGAACACACGAGAGAGAGATCAAACACATAGCTACTGGTACATACCCTCAGCCCCGAGGGTGAACTACTCCCTCGCCGTCATGGAGAGCGCCGGGATAATGAAGATGGCCACCGGTGATGGATTCCCCCTCCGGCAGGGTGCCGGAATGGGCTCCCGAGAGGTTTTTGGTTGCTACAGAGGCTTGCGGCGGCGGAACTCCCTATCTAGGTTATTTTCTCGAGGTTTCAGTATTTATAGGAATTTTTGGCGTAGGTCTCACGTCAAGGGGGGGT
>NC_041385.1:380600714-380692119 GCF_002162155.2 Triticum dicoccoides | reverse complement strand
TCCAGGGGCTTCTTTTGGTCCACAAAAAATCGTCAAAAATTGGCACGTCAATTGGACTCCATTTGGTATTCCTTTTCTGTAAAACTCAAAAATAAGGAAAAAACAGAAACTGGCGCTGGGCTCTAGGTTAATAGGTTAGTCCCAAGAATGATATAAAAGTGTATAGTAAAGCCCATAAACATCCAAAACGGGTAATATAATAGCATGGAACAATAAAAAATTATAGATACATTGGAGACGTATCACGACACACGGTCCACCTTTGTCGGGAAGGGAAAGGGGAAGTTTGACCATATATATATATGATGGACTCTTATAGGTTTTGTATTACAGTACGATTATATTTCAGACCTAGCTATTTGGGGGCATGCATTCTTACCTAGGATTCCCTTACCTTCAACACAAGGTGGGGTTTGTAGGGGGTGGCTGACTACCAATACTATGCTTTTGTGCGACAGGTGCCACATCAAAGTTGTGCATTGGGTATCCGAACATCAAACCACCCTTTTCATACATGTATTTGGTCCACATGCAAGTCTGTTCGTGTTCTGACCCTATTATGTATTATTCTTCTTGCCAAATTTATAAACAACACACGAGTTGGATGTAGAAACCGTGTGCGATTGGGTATGCAACAGACACGGTTTGGTCAGACTACCCGTGTGCCACACCCGTGTCCTACAGTCCCTCATATCAACACACTAGATTGGGCTCCACGAGGCTTGCCTCCCGGTCTAAAAAATATCTATTGCCTAGTAATCTCGAAAATATCTACCCCTGTAAGGTTTCAATGTTTGATAGTACACGATTAATATGTGCGGACCGTGTGTGATGTTTGTTGCTCCCGCTCTGCTTCAGTCCCTTGACTCAAATTTTCAGTTGCACCGACATTTTACTCCCACCTCTGCATCCCTCGCAATCTCAAAAATATCTGGTCGCCCTTGATCCATGGTCGCCCTTGATCCAAATTTTCAGTAGCCCCGCCTTATTACTCCCGCATAGTAAAATTTTCAGTTTCCGTGGTATTTCCTCAAACACCACCTTGCCCTCCCCACACACACCACACACTCCCCAAAACCTCCGCTCACACAGACACACACCACCCCTCCCTCGCTCAAAACCATTGGTAGGTTGCCGCCTCCATCCTCAAACTCTTCCTGTGCGCCGAGGAGCTCGAGGAGCCAATGGCCAAAAAGAGGTTTATCGTAGCCTCTTTGCCTGTCGGCGTCCTGGATTCAGGGGTATCTAGCCCTGCCTGCCTACGGCCCACCACGTGGCTTCATCAACGACCTGGTACAGCCCAGCTTCAACATCAGCAGCACAAGACCCTCGCGAGGGGCCAAGCCTCACGAGGCGGACGACGCCAAGACCCCCGAAGGAATCAGCCTCCTTAGGCTGGCTCCTGAGGGGCGGAGAGTTCTATGCAGCTACCTCACGAGGCTCAGCTGACGTGAGCCATGGCGACCAAGGCCAGGCTGGCGCCAGGCGGGCGCAGAGCGTGATACGTCTCCAACGTATCTATAATTTTTGATTGCTCCATGCTACTTTATCTACTGTTTTGGACTATATTGGGCTTTATTTTCCACTTTTATATTATTTTTGGGACTAACCTATTAACCGAAGGCCCAACCTAGAATTGCTGTTTTTTGCCTATTTCAGTGTTTCGAAGAAACAGAATATCAAACGGAGTCCAAACGGAATGAAACCTTCGGGAACATGATTTTCTCACCGAACGTGATCCAGGAGACTTGGACCCTACTCCAAGAACTGCCAAAGGCGGTCAAGAGAGTGGAGGGCGCGCCCCCCTGGGCGCGCCCCCTACCTCGTGGGCCCCCTGACGCTCCACCGACGTACTCCTTCCTCCTATATATACCTACGTATCCCCGAACGATCAGAACAGGAGCCAAAAACCTAATTCCACCGCCGCAACCTTCTGTATCCACGAGATCCCATCTTGGGGCCTGTTCCAGAGCTCCGCCGGAGGGGGCATCCACCATGGAGGGCTTCTACATCAACACCATAGCCCCTGCGATGAAGTGTGAGTAGTTTACTTCAGACCTTCGGGTCCATAGCTAGTAGCTAGATGGCTTCTTCTCTCTTTTTGGATCTCAATACAATGTTCTCCCCCTCTCTTGTGGAGATCTATTCGATGTAATCTTATTTCTGCGGTTTGTTTGTTGAGACCGATGAATTGTGGGTTTATGATCCAGTATTATCTATGGAAAATATTTGATTCTTCTCTGAATTCTTTTATGTATGATTGAGTTATCTTTGCAAGTCTCTTCGAATTATCCTTTTTGGTTTGGCCAACTAGATTGGTAGTTCTTGCAATGGGAGAAGTGCTTAGCTTTGGGTTCAATCTTGCGGTGTCCTTACCCAGTGACAGAAAGGGTTGCAAGGCACGTATTGTATTGTTGCCATCGAGGATAACAAGATGGGGTTTTTATCATATTGCATGAATTTATCCCTCTACATCATGTCATCTTGCTTAAGGCGTTACTCTGTTTTTAACTTAATACTCTAGATGCATGCTGGATAGCGGTCGATGAGTGGAGTAATAGTAGTAGATGCAGAATCATTTCGATCTACTTGTCTTGGACGTGATGCCTATATACATGATCATTGCCTAGATATGCTCATAACTATGCTCAATTCTGTCAATTGCTCAACAGTAATTTGCTCACCCACTGTAGAATATCTATGCTCGAGAAGCCACTAGTGAAACCTATGCCCCCCGGGTCTATTCTCATCATATCAATCTCTATCACTTTATTTACTTGCTTTGTTTTTACTTTGCCTTTTACTTTTTACTTTGCATCTATCTATCAAAAATACCAAAAATATTATTTATTATCTCTATCAGATCTCACTTTCGTAAGTGACCATGAAGGGATTAACAACCCCTAATCGTGTTGGTTGCGAGTTGCTATCATTTTGTGTAGGTACGAGGGACTTGTGCGTGGTCTCCTACTGGATTGATACCTTGGTTCTCAAAAACTGAGGGAAATACTTACGCTACTTTGCTGCATCATCCTCTCCTCTTCGGGGAAATCCAACGCAGTGCTCAAGAGGTAGTAGAGCGCAGGTTTCCTCTTCGGTGCAAAGGAAGCAGGGCGCAGGCGCGGAGTCCCGAGAAATCAGCCAAAGGTTTCCAATCAGGTGCAATGAGACCAAGACCGCCATCACGGCAGGACGGAGGTCATCAACGAGCCCACCGCAGCATCACGGCCAGAGGCTTTTCGCAGGCGAAGACTACTTTTGTCAGGATAGACTGTACTACTTGTCCCCTTTCAAATCCGACCGTTGTGGGATCCCTTCCCCCTCATACTTGGGAATAGGACCAAGGCCACTATAAATAGGACTAGCCACCACTGTAGACGGGACATGAGGAGAACAAGTAGAGCTAGCATACACCACCCGAAGAACACCTCACCTCCTTAGGCTTGTTCATCCACTGTATTAGTTCATCCTCAGCCCTCCGAGGCAATCCACCACACCACACTGGATTAGGGTATTACACCACAACGGTGGCCCGAACCGGTATAAACCATCGTGTCTCTTTGTCCCTTTGAGCTTGACGCGCTAGGCTTAGGAGGATCACGAGTAGGCAGGCTGGGTAGGTTGAGATCTCCACACGCACTCCAGAGTTCGAACCTCTCAAGGGTTTGCGGATCCCAGAATCCGACATTTGGTGCGCCAGGTAGGGGTGCGTCGGATTCTCTCTTCCGTCGATCGATCCACCGCCACTCCGACACCTCCATGGCCGACGCGCGCCGGGCTTGTGTCGAGTGTTGGGCTGCAGTCGCCGCCCGCGTCGCTCAGAGGGGTCCGGCGGGTGATGGATGTGCCCGTCACGCTCCTTCTCCGGTGGCCAACGCCTCCACGGGCCCTGCCGGCCACGAGCAACAAGCTTCATCGCTACACCCGTCAGTGCACTGTGATGGCCGCACCACTACTCCGTCACTGACCCCTGCAGCTTCGTCATCCCACGTGCGTCGCGGCCAGGCGGATGCGCAGGCCGCTCTGCTCATGGCACGAGAGCTCCTTCGCTACCGCCCGGTCGGCGACCTCTACGAGGAGTGGCTCGAGCGGATTGCTGAGCTTGTTAGTGTTCCGCACGGGGGCTCCGCCGAGCCGGCTCGCTCGCTGCCTCAGCAACCACCTGCAGCGGGCAACATGGCACACAGGGCTCTTCCACCATCTCCGGCCCAGGGCACCATCGTCGAGCCAAGGCGTATGGCCCCGCGGCGCGACCCGCCACGTCCTGCGCCAGCTCAGGATGACGTGAGCTGCCAGGTGGTGCAGCAGCCACAGGGGGAAGCACGCGTGCTTCCGGCACCCCAGCGTCAGGCTCGCGTACTCCCGCAGGAGGTGGTGGTGCGCGTGCACCAGGATCAATTTCCACCCCCTCGAAGACCTCCGGTGGCCATAGCAGGATGTCGCGCGTTCACTCCGGAGCTCCGCAACGTCGTCTGGCCAAGCAAGTTCAAGCCTAGCCTGCCTCCACGCTACGACGGCACCGCCGACCCCACCGAGTTCCTGCAGCCCTACGAGCTGAGCATCAAGGTGGCCAACAGTGACAAGAAGATCTTGGTAAACTGGTTCCCAATGGCTCTCAAGGATGGCGCACCTTCTTGGCTCCTGAACCTGACCGAGGGGTCAGTTTATTCTTGGGAGGAGATGTGCACCCGCTTCATCGCCAACTTCCAGGGCATTCGCGACCGCCCACCGGTCGCGGGTGACCTGCGCTGTATCAAGCAGCAACCTGGAGAGACCCTGCAGAAGTATATCTAGCGCTTCAACAACGTTTGCCTCAAGATTCCCAAGGTGTCGGACGAGGCCATCATCTCCACATTCACCGATGGTGTCCGCGATGTCAAGATGAAGGGGGAGCTCGCCATCCATGAGGATCTCTGCACCACTCTGGAGATGTTTAACATGGCGAACAAGTGCGCAAGGGTTGAGGAGGGACGCCTCTCCCTCCTCGAGCTCCCCGAAGCTGAGCCAGAAGACAAGAAGACCAAGACCAAGGACGTGAAGCGCAAGGGGCCAGCCGTGCTTGCGGTCGAGCCAGAGACGAAGTGCGGCTGTGACCACCCCAAGTCATCTAAGAGCAACTGGCCATTCCGCGTCTTCCACAATGTTCACAGCTACAACACCAACGACTGCCAGGAGCTCAGGGCCCTCCGTGACGGGCGCCTCGGTCGACGCCCCAAGCGCAATGATCGAGGCTACGGTCATGGAGGCGACCGAGGTGGAGGACGCTGGGATGACCGCGACCATTGTCAGGAGTGGCACGACCAGCCTCATGAGGACCGCTGGCAGGGCCAGCCTCGATAGTGCAGCTGGAGGGAGCAGCCTCATGAGGATCGCCCTCAGGGCAATGCAGCTTTGCCTCCTCTGCATCCACCGCCAAGAAGGAATGAAGATCACCACCAGGATGAGGGGGCTGGGGGCTTCCAGGAGCCTCGGGCCATTGCCTGCATCTTGGGTGGCTCACAGGCCCCGGCCTCCCACCGCGTCTTCAAGTAGTTCATGCGCGAGGTGAATGCAATGCTCCCCAAGCCTGAAGCAACTCTCCCTCTCAAGTGGTCCAAGTGTGCCATCACCTTCGAATCCTCAGACCGGCTCAAGTGTGTGGCCACCGCTGGCGCGCTCCCCATGCTCTGCTCCCCCATCATTAGCAACATGGTCGTCACCAAAACACTCATCGATGGTGGAGCAGGATTCAATGTTCTATCTGTTCAGACGTTCGACAGGCTCCAGGTGCCATACTACCAGCTTCACCCCACCAAGCCATTCTTAGGAGTGACCGACGGATTGACACACTGATCGGGCAGGTTCGCCTCCCTGTCACCTTTGGCGAGCGCAACAATTACCGCACTGAGCTCATCGACTTCGACGTCGCCGACATCCGCCTACTCTACAACGCCATCCTAGGGTACCCAGCACTGGCCAAGTTCATGGCGTCCACGCACCACGGCTACAACATCCTCAAGATGCCAGGAAGCGGCGGCATCATCACGGTCGCCTGTCAAGAGAAGGATGCTGTGTGCTCCCTTGAGTGCGCCTTCCAGGCTGCAGCAGTTGAGAACCCCGAAGACGAGGAGGGCGCCCTCCCTCCTGAGGTCGCCCCCAAGACGAAGAAGCTGCAGCTGGGACAGGGGTCTCGTGAGAAAGAATCACGCAATGGTGAGCCTTGCGTCTCCGAACGCGGCACCTTCACCCATCGCATAGGGAGGCGCGCCCGGCGCTTCTCTCAGGCTGGGCTTGGGGGCTCTCCTTTGGAGGGCCTCAGATCTAGCCAGTGTCACGAGAGGGGCGCTCGGGCACCATGTGGAGGCGCTCTTCAGAGCACGCTTCCCAGGAGAAGGCGGCAGGCGTGAGGCATCAAGCGTTCAGGAGTTCATCAGCAAGGCAATCGAGGAGATTCAGGAAGGAAGAGTTCTGCAAGGCGATCGTCGCCTGCCGTGTGGCGGAGCTCACTGCCCTATCGAGGGTAAGGAGTTCCATGTCTGCATCGACATCCCCAGGCTCAACAGGGCCACGTCTCGGCAGCTCATGTGGCCGTGTCGTGTCGGCCGATGCGAGGGCCCGCCTCACAGCTATGTCTACATGCCTTTTGGCCTGGCGGGCGCGACTGAGGCACTCCAGTGCTGCATGAGGGACGCTCAGACGACCTACGAGGCCAGGCACCAGGTGGTCCTGGAGGAGATGGAGGAGCACCTTCAGGAGCCTCTCGGTCCCTCCGAGTCTCCCGAGGCTCGGCACTGGAGCAGCTCATGAGGAACGGCTCCAGCGGCGCATGTTTTTTGGCTACTTCAACAACTCTTCAGCAACATTACCATTTGATACCTCTCTAGTTCGTTCAGTTTGGGGGCACCCCTCGGGCTGGATCATCCCCAGACCGTATGGGTCTAGCCCTACAGTATGTATTGTTTTGCATTCATCAGGACTATCTAATCATTTCTGTGAGTTTATCCATGGTTGTCACTCCATGACCACCGCACTCAATGACGCTACAGAGCTGGTGCGCTCTTGTGAGGCATGCCAGTTTCACGCCAAGCAGATCCACCAGCCCGCGCAGGGCCTCTAGATGATCCCGCTCACGTGGCCGTTCGCGGTCTGGGGGCTGGACATCTTGGGACCGTTCCCTCGGGCGCCAGGGGGCTACCGATACCTCTACGTCGCCATCGACAAGTTCACCAAGTGGGCAGAGGTGGAAGCCGTGCGCACCATCCCAGTTGGATCGGCCGTCAAGTTCATCAAGGGAATCGTGAGCCGGTTTGGGGTCCCTAATCGCATCATCACCGACAATTGCTCGCAGTTCACCAGCAACCTTTTCAAAACATACTGTGCTAAAATTGGAACGCAGATCTGCTACGCCTCGGTAGCGCACCCGCGGAAATGGACAGGCCGAAAGGGCC
The DNA here is from genome assembly GCF_002162155.2 of Triticum dicoccoides. Classification (NCBI taxonomy): domain Eukaryota; kingdom Viridiplantae; phylum Streptophyta; class Magnoliopsida; order Poales; family Poaceae; genus Triticum; species Triticum dicoccoides. Next base: position 380,684,692 of record NC_041385.1, on the reverse strand, counting down.
AATGCGGAGGTCCTGAGGGGCCTCAAGACCTGGACCTTCAAGAAGAAGCTCGAGGCCTGCGACAGGGGCTGGCTCGACGAGCTGCAGTCTGTGTTGTGGTCCATCGGCACCACCGCGACCAAGCCAAGAGGAGAAACACCGTTCTTCCTCGTCTACGGAGCAGAAGCGGTTCTCCCTCACGAGGTCAAGCATCGCTCCACGCGGGTCCTGGCGTACAATGAGACGCAGTAGGACGCCACGCGGGGGATGGATCTCGTGCCGGGGGAGGAACGCCGCTGTCAAGCCTCGCTCCGGGTGGTGAGGTACGAGAAGGCGCTGCGGCGGTACCACTGCCGCAGGGTCCGCTCCAAGACGTTAGAGGTGGGCGGCCTCATCCTGAGGCGGGTGCTCTCCAGGGAGGGGATGCACAAGCTCTCTCCCATGTGGGAGGGCCTGTTTAGGATTGCCCGTGTCTCCAGGCCTGGTGCCGCGCGCCTGGAGACACAGGACGGGGTCCCCATCCAGAACGCCTGGAACATCCAGCAGCTCCGGAAGTTCTACCCCTGAAGCAAGGCTCCGGCCTGTGAAGGTCTCCGCTTGTGACACACTCACGTAATAATGAGTGGGGCTATACACGCCCCGGAGTCTCCTAAGAGACGCCCTGGGGCCTCATGGGGGCTCCCTCCCACGTCCTAGTGGCAGCACTTAGCTCCGCGCTAGTGAGAAGACTAGATTAGGTGACGGACACGGCTATTCATTTGCTTTCTGAAGTTGCTTGCAGTTTTTAGTAATCTTTCAGTGGATTTGGTATTCTCGAATGCTGGTTCTTCGAGCTGTTTCCTTCTTCTAAGCTATTTTTGGTCCAAGGACGTGAGAGAGCTGGCAGTCACCCGCCACTTCTCCTCACGCTCCTCGCGTGTGGGGCTAAGTAGGTGTGTGCGCCTTGGGCTTGCCTTTGCACGCACGCACCTCGCCGAACCCTGGTATTTCGGCTTCATCCTCGCGAGGAGCCCTTGATCAAGTCGCCGGGTACCAGCACCCCTCATGTCCGTGACCCCGGGCAACGCGACATGGTGCATCAGGTCCGAGCTAATCTGTGGCAGGGGGCTCGCGTAAGGGGAAGTGAGCCGCTCAACAAAATTTTCTTCCTTCAAAGGACAACTCTGCCCTGTCACGACCCCTGAGAATAGAAGGTGTGTCCTTCGGGGGCCCTGTCGAGCGCTTGGGGTCAAGTTCTCGTGAGGCGAAAAACTACTGCACATACCAAGCTAAGCTTTCCTGGCTTAACTCACTCAGAGCACAAACATTATAGCACAACATCAAGATGGAATCATAGCATAAAAGGCATAACAACAACCGTTCATTACACGCCCCCGCAGGGTACATCTTCCTTTTTTCGGATTGCAGGAGAAAGGAAAGGCTAAACAAAGAGGGCCCGAAGGCGTACAAGCTCGGCGCCAGCGCCACATCCTCAAGCAGCGCCTCAAGGTGACCCGACGCTCCACCAGTTCTCCCGTAGGTAACCTGGGGCCATCGGCCTTGAGTCCAAGTTCGCCGCTCCCGGCTTCACATCGGGCTCCCCTCCAGCTTCACTAGAGCACCATGGTGGGACGAACCCCCGACATCCTCGACCCGAGCACGACGATGAGGGGGCCGGTCGTAGCTGCCACTGCTCGAGCTCTCATCCGAGGAAGAGCTACCATCATGAGAGGGGGAGCGCGCGTCGCCAAGACCAAGCTCGTCATCGCCACCGTCGTCATCGCTGCTATCCTCCGGGCAGCACCCTACGCGGCGGCCGTCCGCCCTGAACACCCTCACGTAGAGGGTCGCCAGGCCATCGTACTTGAAGTGGAGGATGCACCTTCCGCCCAGGCCACACGCGCGGGCAGGTCTGCCAGCCGCGGGTCAGGACCACACTATCGGAGGCGGTGACCTCGGTACCAACCCATGAAGCCCTGCTGCAGCAACTGGCAGCCTGCAGCTAGAGACCATTTGGCCCTGAAGAAGGAAGCTCGCCGGAGAAGAAGCACGGGAGGCGAAGCGAGGTGCCAGCCGGGCTCTCCGACCACACCATGGACTCAGGGAGCACGTCTAGCGAGGAAAAGTGTGGCCGAGGTGGGCGCACGATCACAACGTGCCTCCCTTCATCATGGGGGCTGCTCCAAAGCCGGTGGCCTCCGCCGCGGGAAGAGATGCCATTGCGGGCGCCTAGAGCAATGCTGCGCCCCCAGAAGCTGCCGGAGGAACCACAGGGTGCTTATGGGGGCGGCCACGGCCCATCTTGGGAGGAGGAGAGGCTGGACCCTCCTTGGAGGCCTTCCCCCTCTCAGCCGCCGAAAACCTCTTCGACGACGCCATGGGAGCAAGACGGAGAGAAGAAAAGCAGATGGGAGCAAGACGAAGGAAAGATGGACGGGGGGCTCTGCCCCTCCCTCACATTTATATCCAAGGGAGGCCAACCGCCGGCCTCCACGACCTCGCGCCATCATGACCTTCTGCGTGCCACATCGACAGGTCAAGTCGAGCAGTTGCCGAGGTAGCATGGGTAAGCGGAGTCGCCCACGCCCCATCAATCGCCACGCGTCGTCAAGGCCGCAGATGGTTAGGGCCTGCGGCGCTCCACACATGCCCTTTGGCTTCGCCTGGAAGCCAAGTCTGAGCGCGCCTTGGGACCGGGGGCTACTCTCGGCGTCCTGAATTCGGGGGTATCTAGCCCTGCCTGCCTGTGGCCCACCATGTGGCTTCATCAACGGCCTGGTACGACCCAACTTCAACATCAGCAGCACAAGACCCTCGCGAGGGGCCAAGCCTCGCGAGGCGGACGACGCCAAGAACCCCGAAGGAATCGGACTCCTCAGGCTGGCTCCTGAGGGGCGGAGAGTTCTATGCAGCTACCTCACGAGGCTCAGCTGACGTGAGCCATGACGACCAAGGCTAGGCGGGAGCCAGGCGGCGCAGAGCGCAGGTTTCCTCTTCGGTGCAAAGGAAGCAGGGCGCAGGCATGGAGTCCCAGGAAATCAGCCAAAGGTTTCCATTCTGGTGCAACGAGACCAAGACCGCCAGGACGGCAGGACAGAGGTCATCCACGAGCCCACTGCAGCATCACGACCAGAGGCTTTTCGCAGGCGAAGACTACTTTTGTCAGGATAGACTGTACTACTTGTCCCCTTTCAAATCCGACCGCTATGGGATCCCTTCTCGCTCATATTTGGGAAGAGGGCCAAGGCCACTATAAATAGGACTAGCCACCACCGTAGACGGGACAGGAGGATAACAAGTAGAGCTAGCATACACCACCCTAAGAACACCTCACCTCCTGAGGCTTGTTCATCCACTATATTAGTTCATCCTTAGCCCTCCGAGGCAATCCACCACACCACACTGGATTAGGGTATTACACCACAACGGTGGCCCGAACCAGTATAAACTGTTGTGTCTCTTTGTCCCTTTGAGCTTGACGCGCTAGGCTTAGAAGGATCGCAAGTAGGCAGGATGGGTAGGTTGAGATCTCCGCACGCACCCCAGAGTTCAAACCTCTCAAGGGTTTGCGGATCCCACAATCCTACATCGCCCGACACCGGCGAGGTGGCCGCCGAGGTGTCCTCATCGTCCTTCGTGGAATCTTTATTGACCCGCCATCGCCGGTCGCCCGATCCGCCCGCCGCTGCGCCCCTATGCTGGTTCGAGGACTCCCTCATCCTCCCTTGGGCCCGACACCGACGAGGTCCTACTTTGGGGTTCGGCAGCAGCGGTGGGGTACGTAGGTCGTCGAAATTACAGATCAGGAGACCCACACCTGCTGGTGGCTCGGTAGCTTCCACGCGGCCGAGCTCGTGGCCATGGAGTACAACCGTTGGCAGGCCCGCTACCACAGCGCGACGTCTAGGCTTAGTTTCCCCTTTGACACACGTTTGGTTGACCTTGTTTCGTCGGAGCCACGGGTGGTGAGCTCGGCTATGGCACGGGAGGGCCGCGAGGCATGGGAGCGCCTCGAGGCCGAGGCCTCCGCCGAGGCCTACATGCAAGATCTCTGCCGGCAGCACCCGGAGCTTGTGAACGCGGAGCGGGTGATCTTTGCTGGCGTAGAGGACGGAAAGGTTATCGTGCTCTCCTCCGATGACGAGGTCGAAGGAGACTTGCACAATACCACTTTGAATGACTATTTGCTTGTTTTTAAATGTTATGTCTGATGCAGTTAACACACCTTTCCACTTCTTGTTTTGCTTAACTAGCATGCTTAAGCCTGCACACTGATGCTATCTTTGTAGATTATGAAGTAAATATGCCCTAGAGGCAATAGTAAAGTTGTTATTTTATATTTCCTTATTTCATGATAAATGTTTATTATTCATGCTAGAATTGTATTAACCGGAAACTTGATACATGTGTGGATACATAGACAAAACACCATGTCCCTAGTAAGCCTTTACTAGACTAGCTCGTTAATCAAAGATGGTTAAGTTTCCTAACCATAGGCATGTGTTGTCATTTGATGAATGGGACCACATCATTAGGAGAATGATGTGATGGACAAGACCCATCCGTTAGCTTAGCATAATGATCGTTCAGTTTTATTGCTATTGCTTTCTTCATGTCAAATACATATTCCTCCGACTATGAGATTATGCAACTCACGGATACCGGAGGAATGCCTTATGTGCTATCACTGGAGGAATGCCTTGCGTGCTATCAAACATCACAACATAACTGGGTGATTATAAAGACGCTCTACAGGTATCTCCGAAGGTGTTTGTTGGGTTGGCATAGATCGAGATTAGGATTTGTCACTCTAAGTATCGGAGAGGTATCTCTGGGCCCTCTCGATAATGCACATCATAAGAAGCCTTGTAAGCAAAGTGACTAATGAGTTATTTACAGGATGATGCATTACGGAACGAGTAAAGAGACTTGCCAGTAACGAGATTGAACTAGGTATGAAGATACCGATGATCGAATCTCAGGCAAGTAACATACCGATGGACAAAGGGAATAATGTATGTTGTCATAACGGTTCGACCGATAAAGATCTTCGTGAAATATGTAGGAATACATTTGGGCATCTAGGTCCCACTATTGGTTATTGACTGGAGAGGTGTCTCGATCATGACTACATAATTCTCGAACCCGTAGGGTCGCACGCTTAACATTTGTTGACGCTAGAGTAGTATTGTGATATTTGATGAGTGGTAACCAAATGTTGTTCGGAGTCCTGGATGAGACCCCGGACGTCATGAGGAGTCTCGGAATGGTCGAGAGGTAAAGATTGATATATGGGAAGTCATATTTTGGGTTCCGGAAAAGGGTGCAGTTTTTTCGGTATTGTACCGGGAAGCTTCCAGAAGGTTCCGGAGGATTCCGGAGGGGTCCGGAATCCCCAAGTGGTTTCACAACGACCCAAGGGCTAGCATGGGATGCGGGGAGGTGCCCTGGACTTATTGGGCTAGGCGCACCAAGTCCTCAAAAGCCCATACGGTTAGGGAAGGCAAAAAAGGAAGGAGTCCTAGTAGGAATAGAATTGGACTTGGAGTCCAAGTCCTCCCCCCTTAGATGCACCCTAGGACTTGGAGGGGCTGTTTCCCACGCCCCTCCACCTATATATAGAGGGGAGGGGCGCCCCAAGAGGATACACCAAGCCTTTGGCGCCCCTCTCTTTCCCGTTACTCTGTAGTTCCACTGCCTCGTCCCGACGACGCTTAGGGAAGCGCTGTCGGTGCTCCACCACCACAATCACCACCACGCCATCATTTTAGTTGTAATCCCATTTACTTCTCCTCTCCTGCTTGCTGGATCAAGAAGGAGGAGACGTCATCAAGCCGCACGTGTGCTAAACTCGGAGGTGCCGTCCGTTCGACACTAAGATCGATTGGATCGTGATCGGATCACGAAGAGTACGACTACATCAATCGCGTTGGCAAATGCTTATGCTTTCGGACTACGAGGGTATGTGGACACACTCTCCCCCTCTCGTTGCTATGCATCTTCTAGATAGATCTTGCATGAGCGTAGGATTTTTTTTTGAAATTGTATGCTACGTTTCCCAATAAATTATGTTGTCTACCATGGATATATTTGGTTGATGTTTAGCCTGTTGTGCTTAACATGCCTTTATATGCACTCATATAGGACAATATTGAGAACATTGTTGTTTTCCATCAAGGTTAGTTTCATCGCATTGCTTATATGTACTCACTGTTCATGATATCGATAGCTGGTACCATATAGCCTGGGGGCTGATAAGGGATTAACCGTCGAATCAGACATTTCACTGAATATATCTGTAACCCATTTATCAATAGGTTAACTAGGGCCATATTTAATATATCTGAGGCTACATAGCGACATGCCTTGTACTAAATGACTAAATATGCAATCCCAGGCTACATAGCAACAAGGAAGATTGTTACCTTAATGTTCTGATGATGTCTAGATATACATGAAATAAAAATCTTATATAATGGGATGGAGGGAGTGTTGTACTACATCATTGTGCAATTGTTGTTTAGCTTCTAATATTAACTTGGTGCTTTTAGGTACATATGTCATTGCCAAAGATCCACACTTCGACCCTTTCTGCGTATGGGGCAATGAGATATTCATGAACCAGCATAAAGTGAGGAAACTGATAAAGATTGTTATTAAAATGGGTCAAAAGATGTCAATTGAACTATTTGTTTACACTTTATGCAAGACAAAAGTGAACTGCAGGATGGTAAGTAAGAACTCTGTAGCCTTCTTTTTACTGCCAGTTATGAGTTGTGTTAGATGACAATGTCTGAATATTTTTTTACTTTGCAGTGCATCCTGAAGCAGTTTACTCAAGATTACCTCTCAAACTACATGATTGGCGGTCGGCCATCACAAGGGGTTGGACTAGAGTTGTGCGTGCCTTCTGTATCCAGGAGAGCACAATAGGGCCATTCCAATTCACCTTGTTCAGCAATCAGAATGTCTGTCGCCTCTTTCTTCACCATCTGTAATAGTACAAGTATAGAATCTTTCATCAATCTTTATTTGGTGCTTATGTAATTCTTAAACATATGTACCTGTGAATCGAATAATTTGTTGGTTCTTTGAACCTGATGGATATGAATAGAGTTATAGCCTACTTTCAAGTTCAAATTAGGTACAATTTTAAATAGCAGCAACTAAATCAGGGTGAAATTATGGTGTGCAGGTCATTACGGCGCACACAGTCAATAAAGCATAGTGTGTGTGATATACATCATAATCTGACGTAGTTCACGGAGAGGAAACGTGTGTAACAATGCACACGGTTGCCATTTGCAAAGCGTGTGTGATGTGAGACACTATCACATATGGTGCGGGAAAACTAAATGTGTGTGATTGTCTACATATTGTACACAGTTTATAATCATGTACTGTTTGTGATGTGCCAGGCATAAAAAACATAGAGCCAGTTTCGTACGTGCCTGGAAAACTCCCGTGCCTGGGATCTTCCTGGTTTTAGGTAAAACCAGAAAACTTCGACTGCGATGGCAATGTGAGCACAAACGAGCAGCAAGGATGAAGCGTTTGGGATATTCGAGATATCAAAAACGGTTATATAGGGACAACTCTATGCATCAAGGCTCCCTATCCCCGATGGTTTCTGGGTCGTGTGGGAAGGACCCTGATAACCCACAAGTATAGGGGATCGCAACAGTTTTCGAGGGTAGAGTATTCAACCCAAATTTATTGATTCGACACAGGGGAGCCAAAGAATATTCTCAAGTATTAGCACTTGAGTTGTCAATTCCACCACACCTGGATAACTTAGTATCTGCAGCAAAGTATTTAGTAGCAAAGTAGTATGGAAGTAACAGTAAGAGTAGCAAAAGTAACAGTAGCAGTTTTGTAGTACTTGTAACAGTAGCAACGGTAAAGTAAATAAGCAAAGCACAATATGTGAAAAGCTCATAGGCATTGGATCAGTGATGAATAATTATGTCGGATGCGACTCCTCATGTAATAGTTATAACATAGGGTGACACAGAACTAGCTCCAGTTCATCAATGTAATGTAGGCATCTATTCCGAATATAGTTGTATGTGCTTATGAACAAGAACTTGCATGACATCTTTTGTCCTACCCTCCCGTGGCAGCGGGATCCTAGTGGAAACTAAGGGATATTAAGGCCTCCTTTTAATAGAGTACCGGACCAAAGCATTAACACATGGTGAATACATGAACTCCTCAAACTACAGTCATCACCGAGAAGTATCCCGATTATTGTCACTTCGGGGTTGTCGGATCATAACACATAATAGGTGACTATAGACTTGCAATATAGGATCAAGAACTCACATATATTCATGAAAACATAATAGGTTCAGATCTGAAATCATGGCACTCGGGCCCTAGTGACAAGCATTAAGCATAGCAAAGTCATAGCAACATCAATCTCAGAACATATTGGATACTAGGGGTCAAACCCTATCAAACCTAACTTGATTACATGGTAAATCTCATCCAACCCATCACCGTCCAGCAAGCCTACGATGGAATTACTCACGCACGGCGGTGAGCATCATGAAATTGGTGATGGAGGATGGTTGATGATGACGATGGCGTCGAATCCCCCTCTCCGAATCCCCCTCCCAAGTTTATACTCCCCGCCACCAACAAGCATCAATCCATGGCTTGCCTGAAACAACGGGTGCCTCCAACTAACAACAATCTTGGGGGAGTTTTGTTTAATTATTTTGATTTGATTTGAGCATGGGACTGGGCATCCCGGTGACCAGCCATTTTCTCGTGAATGAGGAGCGGAGTCCACTCCTCTTGAGAATAACCCGCCTAACATGGAAGATACAGACAACCATAGTTGATACATGAGCTGCTCGAGCATACAAAACAGAATTTCATTTGAAGGTTTAGAGTTTGGCACGTACAAATTTACTTGGAACGGCAGGTAGATACCGCATATAGGAAGGTATGGTGGACTCATATGGAATAACTTTGGGGTTTATGGAGTTTGGATGCACAAGAAGTATTCCCGCTTAGTACAGGTGAATGCTAGCAAGAGACTGGGAAGCGACCAACTGAGAGAGCGACAACAGTCATGAACATGCATAAAAAATAATAAACACCGAGTGCAAGCATGAGTAGGATATAATCCACCATGAACATAAATATCGTTAAGGCTATGTTGATTTTGTTTCAACTACATGCGTGAACATGTGCCAAGTCAAGTCACCCGAATCATTCAAAGGAGGATACCACCCTATCATACCACATCACAACCATGTTAATAGCATGTTGGCACGCAAGGTAAACCATTATAAGCTCCTAGCTAATTAAGCATGGCATAAGCAACTATAATCTCTAATTGTCATTGCAAACATGTTTATTCATAATAGGCTGAATCAGGAACGATGAACTAATCATATTTACAAAAACAAGAGAGGTCGAGTTCATACCAGCTTCTCTCATCTCAATTAGTACATCATATATCGTCATTATTGCCTTTCACTTGCACGACTGAACGGTGTGGATAATAATAATAATAGTGCACGTGCATTGGACTAAGCTGGAATCTGCAAGCATTCAATTCAAGGGAGAAGACAAGGTAATATGGGCTCTTGGTTAAATCAACAATCATGCATATGAGAGCCACTTAAACATTTTCATTATGGTCTTCTCCTCTCGACCCCCAAACAAAAGAAAAGAAATAAAACTATTTACATGGGAAAGCTCCCAACAAGAAAAAGAAGAACGAGAAATCTTTTTGGGTTTTCTTTCAGTTACTACTACTACAAGCATGGAAATTAAACTAACTATTTTTTTTGGTTTTTCTTAAGGTTTATCAAACACACAAGAAGAAAGATAGAAAAAGAAATTAAACTAGCATGGATAGTACAATGAAAGAGTATGAGCATCGACAACTAGAATGAGTGTGTGAACATGAATGTAATGTCGGTGAGAAATATGTACTCCCCCAAGCTTAGGGTTTTGGCCTAAGTTGGTCTATGGCCATGGGTAGCCTGGCTGATATCCGAAGTTGTAACTGGGATCGTACTAAGATGCAGCAGCCATTGCCTCCTGAGCTGCAACACGGCGGTGAGCTGCCTCCGTCCTCCTCTCGTACTAGTTTGCCTCCTCCCTGGTGATAACATATCTTCCTTTTGCCTGATAGTCAAAGAGGGCAGGAGGAGGGAGAGTAATATGGACAGCGCGACATCTGTCAAAGATTAGTCGATACTGGAGGAATTGTTCATTCCTCTCAAGAAAATGATGATTAACCATATCATTATAATCTAAATAAACGGGAGGCAACTCCCTATCGTTTTCATGTGCGGGTATACCAAGATAATTAGCCACACGGGTCGCCTAAATCCCTCCAAACAAGTCTCCAACTAAACCATTATTATGCAACCTACGTGAAACAATTGCCCCCAAGTTGTATTGTTTATCAGCTAATACAACACTCTTGAGAACACAAAGATGAGGAACACACATGTGACATGCTTCATCTTTACCGTTAATGCATCTACCAATGAAGAGAGCAAAATAATGTATAGCAGGAAAGTGAATGCTCCCTATGGTAGCTTGTGCTATTTCTCTAGATTCTCCCATAGTGATACTAGCAAGAAAGTCCTTATATTCAGATTTACGGGGTTCATTAACACTACCCCACTGCAGGATTTTACAAGCAGCAGTAAAATCTTCTAGGTCCATGGTATATGATTTATCATAAATATCAAACAGGACACTTGGAGAATTACGCGAAGATGTAAATTTAAACCTTCTCATAAAGGAATCAGTCGAATAGTAGTATTGAGGACACTTATCTTGAATGAAGTCCTCAAGATCGGCATTATGCACATATGCATCAAATTCATCCTTGATGCCTGCTTTGACCATAAATTCCTCTGACGGTCATCCACAAGGCCGCACGTCAGCTTCCCTTGGTGGTTCGTCGTCTTGCTCACGTATTGCAAGCCTGGGTCCTTTATTCCTTGAAGAACCACCTTGATACATTTTCCTAGACATATTTCTTCCTCTGAAAAATTTCTGAATTTTTTAGTAACTCAAAATAAAAGTGAACTAAACTCAACAAGATTGATAGCGACTACTCCCACAAGTGCCTAGAGCCTATATCATGCATTGGAATTACTTGGGACCTCATAAATTTGACATGCAAGCTCAAGAACAGGGTCACCTAGGCAGCAAAAATTTGCAATGAATAAAGCACTAGAACAAAAACTAATTGGACCATTGGATGAGCCACATACCAAAGAACAATCCCCCAAAGCAGTTTTGTAAATGGAGCTTTGAGCAAGGAGATCGAAAATGGCAGCAAAATGAGCTAGAACTTGTGCTTGAGCTGGATGGTGGTTTTTTTGGGAGGAAGAAGTGTGTGGGTGCAGGAATAAGTGGAGGGGCCCCACCATGGGCCCATGAGGCAGGGGGCGTGCCTTGTAGGGGTGGGCGCGCCCTGGACCCTCGTGGCCAGGTGCTTGCTCCCCTGCTGTGTTCTCAGTGCCAGATATTCTCAAATATTCCAGAAAAAACATACTAAATTGGCAGGGCATTTGGAGAACTTTTATTTTCAGGGTATTTTTTATTGCATGGATAATTCAGAAAACAGACAGAAAATACTATTTTTGCTTTATTTATTCTAAATAACAGAAAGTAAAAGGAGGGTACAGAAGATTGTGCCTTCTAACTTCATCCATCTCATGATCATCAAAAGGAATCCACTAACAAGGTTGATCAAGTCTTGTTAACAAACTCATTCCGAATAACATGGAACCGGAGAAATTTCGAATAACACTAGGTTACCTCAATGAGGATATGCACATCCCCAATAATAAGAATATCATATTTCTTCTTAACAATAGGAAGAGGAAATTCAAAACCTCCAATAATAATAGTTGGAATTTTTCCAATAGAATTGATGCTATGAACTTGAGGTTGTTTCCTTAGAAAGTGTACAGTATGCTCATTACCATTAACATGAAAAGTGACATTGGCTTTGTTGCAATCAATAACAGCCCCTGCAGTATTCAAAAAGGGTCTACCAAGGATAATTGACATACTATCGTCCTCGGGAATATCAAGAATAACAAAGTCTGTTAAGATAGTAACATTTGCAACCGCAACAGGCACATCCTCACAAATACCGACAGGTATAGCAGTTGATTTATCAGCCATTTCCAAAGATATTTCAGTAGGTGTCTACTTATTCAATTCAAGTCTACGATATAAAGAGAGAGGCATAACACTAACACCGGCTCTAGGATCACATAAAGCAGTTTTAACATAATTTCTTTTAATAGAGCATGGTACAGTTGGTACTCCTAGATCTCCTAGTTTCTTAGGTATTCCACCTTTAAAAGTGTAATTAGCCAGCATGGTGGAAATTTCAGCTTCTGGCATCTTTCTTTTATTTGTAATAATATCCTTCATGTACTTAGCATAAGGATTCACTTTAAGCATATCAGTTAAGCGCATACGTAAGAAGATAGGTCTAATCATTTCAGCAAAGCGCTCAAAATCCTCATCAACCTTTTTCTTGGATGGTTTAGGAGGAAAAGGCATGGGTTCCTGAACCCATGGTTCTCTTTCTTTACCATGCTTCCTAGCAACAAAATCTCTCTTTTCATAATGTTGATTCTTTGATTGTGGGTTATCAAGATCAACAGCAGGTTTAATCTCTACATTATTTTTACTGCTAGGTTGAGCATCAACATGAACATTATCATTAACATTATCACTAGGTTCATGTTCATCACCAGATTGTGTTTCAACATCAGAAATAGAAATATCATTGAGATTCTCAGATGTGTCTACAACAGGTTCACTAGAAGTATTAAAGTCCTATCATTTTTCTCTTTCTTCTTTCTAGAAGGACTAGGTCCATCTAAATTATTTGTCTGAGAACCTTGCTCAATTCTTCTAGGGTGGCCTTTAGGATACAAAGGTTCCTGAGTCATTCTACCAGTTCTAGTAGCCACTCTAACAGCAAAATCATGTTTATTATTTAATTCATTGAGCAAATCACTTTGAGCTTTAAGTACTTGTTCTGCTTGAGTGTTAACCATAGAAGCATATTTACTAATGAGTTTAGGTTCACCTTTAACTCTAGCCATATAATCACTCAAGAGTCCAATCATGTAAGAATTACTCTTTAATTCTCTACCAACATAAGCATTGAAATTTTCTTGTCTAGCCATAAAGCCATCAAATTCATCCAAACATTGGCTAGGAAACTTAGTAGATGGGATTTCAACTTTATCATATCTATAGAGAGAATTTGCCTTTACTACCTGTGTCGGGTTATCAAGACCATGTGTTTCTTCAATAGGTGGTAGATTAAGACCATGTATTTCTTCAACAAGAGGTAAATTCTTAACATCTTCAACTTTAATACCTTTTTCTTTCATAGATTTCTTTGCCTCTTGCATATCTTCAGGACCGAGAAATAAAACTCCCCTTTTCTTTGGAGTTGGTTTAGGAGTTGGCTCAAGAATTGGCTCAGGAAGTGTCCAATTATTTTCATTAGTCAACATATTATTCAATAGCAATTCAGCTTGATCGACTGTTCTTTCCCTGAAAACACAACTAGCACAACTATCCAAGTGGTCCTTGGAAGCATCGGTTAGTCCATTATAAAAGATATCAAGTATTTCATTTTTCTTAAGAGGATGATCAGGCAAAGCATTGAGTAATCGGAGAAGCCTCCCCCAAGCTTGTGGGAGACTCTCTTTTTCAATTTGCACAAAATTATATATTTCCCTCAAGGCAGCTTGTTTCTTATGAGCAGGGAAATATTTGGCAAAGAAGTAATAAATCATATCCTGGGGACTACCCACACAACCAGGATCAAGAGAATTAAACCAAGTTTTAGCATCACCCTTTAATGAGAACGGAAATATCTTAAGGATATAATAGTAGCGAGATTTCTCATCATTAGTGAAAAGGGTGGCTATATCATTTAACTTAGTAAGATGTGCCACAACAGTTTCAAATTCATAGCCATAAAAAGGATCAGATTCAACCAAAGTAATTATCTCAGGATCGACAAAGAAATCATAATCCTTATTAGTAAGAAAGATAGGTGAAGTAGCCAAAGCAGGGTCATATTTCATTCTAGCATTCAGAGATTTCTGTTTAAGTTTAGCTAATAACTTCTTAAGATCAAATATATGATTGCAAGCAAGAATATCTCTAGTAGTTTCTTCATCCATAACATAACCCTCAGGAACAACAAGCAATTCATATTTAGGGGGAGAACCTTCATCATCACTATCTTCAATAATATCAGTTTCAAGAATTTCATTCTCTCTAGCCCTAGTGATGTAGGGCGGAGCCCTAGGGGCTGATATTTCACGTTTGGAGAGGATCCCTACGAGGAACATGAAGAACGCGTGGAAGAACATGAGGGAAATCACGGGGGGAAACAAGAGGAACACTCAACCGACACGAATATGATCACACAAGTGCTAGATCATCGAGGCACAAAGTAACACAAGATCCAAAGTCAACAAGGGATGATACAAGAGTAACCGTTCTTCTCCGTGGGGAGGTCTTGATTCTCTTCTCCGGATGGAGGCCTTGAATCCGGGTGGATCTTCTCCAAAGAGGTGCGGTCCCTCATGAGGAGTAGATCCGGTACGGATGAGCAATGATCTATCTCAAATGAGATAAACCAATGCTAACCCTAAAATGTAGGTGGGGATGGAGTATATATAGTCTAAGGGGTGAAGGGGTACATGGGCCATGGCCTGGAGGCGCTGCACACAGGCAGGAGGGGGCCGGATGTCCGGGCATCGGGCCGGATGTCCGGGCACTCGCGAGGGGCCGGATGTCCGGGCTGATGTAGACGGCCTTGCTGCTCTCTGGTTATACGGGGCTGGATGTCCGAGCGAAGGGGCCGGATGTCCGGGGCTCCAGGAGGGGCCGGATGTCTGGGCTGTCGTGGCAGCCTTCTGTGCTCCCTGGATGGCGGGTCCGGATGTCCGGTCAGGAGGCCGGATTTCTGGGGCGGAGGGCCAGATGTCCGGGCCCTGTAGCTTCTGCTGCAGACTCCTGGCTGAGGTGTAGATCTCCAGGGACCGGATGTCCGGGGCCATGGCCGGATGTCCGGTGCCTAGAAGCTGTTCTCGTCTTCTTCCGTTGGTTCTCTTCTTCCGTGGACTTGGTGGCTTGATCATCTTCATGTGCATCCACGGAAGGGTCCTCTTGGTACCTAATCATGCACAACATTCCGGACTTAGGTAGTAGCCATGTCTTGGGCGGATCATATGAGATATCACTAAGGAGAGAAGTCACCTCGGTCTCGAGAGCTCTAGCTCTTGCTCTTGTCATGGGTCCTCTTGGTGCTTGGTGAGATGATGGTAGGTCCATGGGGATGACCGTAGGATGCTCCGCATCACCTAGCAAGTTGTTCATCAAGAAATTCACCTAATGGCACAGTAGTATCAAGCACAGAAGCAATTTCATCATAAGTATCATGAATAGCAGAAGTGGCATCATCAATAACATGCGACATATCAGAATTCATAGCAGTAGCAGGTTTAGGTGTCGCAAGGTTACTCAAAACAGATGGTGAATCAAGTGCAGAGCTAGATGGCAGTTCCTTACCTCCCCTCGTAGTTGAGGGAAAAATCTTAGTTCTTTCGTCTTTCAAGTTCCTCATAGTGATCTGCAGATATAAATCCCAAGTGACTCAAAGAATAGAGCTATGCTCCCCGGCAATGGCGCCAGAAAATAGTCTTCATAACCCACAAGTATAGGGGATTGCAACAGTTTTCGAGGGTAGAGTATTCAACCCAAATTTATTGATTCGACACAAGGGGAGCCAAAGAATATTCTCAAGTATTAGCAGTTGAGTTGTCAATAAAACCACACCTGGATAACTTAGTATCTGCAGCAAAGTATTTAGTAGCAAAGTAGTATGGAAGTAACGGTAACAGTAGCAAAAGTAACAATAGCAGTTTTGTTGTACTTGTAACAGTAGCAACGGTAAAGTAAATAAGCAAAGCACAATATGTGAATAGCTCGTAGGCATTGGATCAGTGATGGATAATTATGTCGGATGCGATTCCTCATGTAATAGTTATAACATAGGATGACACAGAACTAGCTCTAGTTCATCAATGTAATGTAGGCATGTATTCCGAATATAGTCATACGTGCTTATGGAAAAGAACTTGCATGCCATCTTTTGTCCTACCCTCCCGTGGCAGCGGGGTCCTAGTGGAAACTAAGGGATATTAAGGCCTCCTTTTAATAGAGTACCGGACCAAAGAATTAACACATGGTGAATACATGAACTCCTCAAACTACGGTCATCACCGAGAAGTATCCCGATTATTGTCACTTCGGGGTTGTCGGATCATAACACATAATAGGTGACTATAGACTTGCAATATAGGATCAAGAACTCACGTATATTCATGAAAACATAATAGGTTCAGATCTGAAATCATGGCACTCGGGCCCTAGTGACAAGCATTAAGCATAGCAAAGTCATAGCAACATCAATCTTAGAACATATTGGATACTAGGGGTCAAACACTATCAAACTTAACTTGATTACATGGTAAATCTCATCCAACCCGTCACCGTCTAGCAAGCCTATGATGGAATTACTCACGTACGGCAGTGAGCATCATGAAATTGGTGATGGAGGATGGTTGGTGATGACGATGGCGTCGAATCCCCCTCTCCAGAGCCCCGAACGAACTCCAGATCAGCCCTCCCGAGAGAGATTAGGGCTTGGTGGCGGCTCCGTATCGTAAAATACGATGAAACTTTTTCTCTGATTTTTTTCTCTGCGAAAGCAAATATATGGAGTTGGAATTGAGGTCCGTGGACGTCGAGGGGGCCCACGAGGCAGGGGGGCGTGCCCTAGGGGAGGGGGCGCGCCCCCCACCCTCGTGGACAGGGTGTGGGCCCCCTGATGCTGATTCTTTCGCCAGTATTTTTTATTTATTCTGAAAAGTTGCTCTGTGGATTTTCAGGTCATTCCAAGAACTTTTATTTCTGCACAAAAATAACACCATGGTAGTTCTGCTAAAAACAGCAT
Source organism: Triticum dicoccoides (assembly GCF_002162155.2). Classification (NCBI taxonomy): domain Eukaryota; kingdom Viridiplantae; phylum Streptophyta; class Magnoliopsida; order Poales; family Poaceae; genus Triticum; species Triticum dicoccoides. The sequence goes on along the minus strand of NC_041385.1, from coordinate 380,667,678 downwards.
CAGTCCGGGTTAGTTCCATTCAAATCATGCAAGTTAGAGTCCAAAACAAGGGCAAAAGTGTTTGGAAAAGTAGATACGACGGAGATGTATCAGACCCCCCTATCGCAGTCACTCAGTAGGCGACGGTTCCAAATGCCATCACGGAAAGGGGTTAAAAACCATTTGTATAGCACATCGCTGTACCAGTGGGTATCTCTGGGCCCTCTCGGTAATACACATCATAAGCTTGCAAGCAAATGCCTAAGGAGTTAGTCACAAGGTGATGTATTACAGAATGAGTAAAGAGACTTGCCAGTAACGAGATTGAACTAGGTATGAAGATACCGACGATCGAATCTCGGGCAAGTAACATACTGATGGAGAAAGGGAATTACGTATGTTGTCATAACGGTTCGACCGATAAAGATCTTCGTAGAATATATAGGAGCCAATATGGGCATTCAGGTTCCACTATTGGTTATTGACCAGAGAGGTGTCTCGGTCATGTCTACATAGTTCTTAAACTCGTAGGGTCCGTACGCTTAATGTTCGTTAACGATATAATGTTATATGAATTATATGTTTTGTTGACCGAATGTTGTTCGGAATCCCGGATGAGATCACGGACCTGATGAGGAGTCTCGAAATGGCCGAGAAGTAAATATTGATATATATAGGATAATGGTATTTGGACACCAGAAGTTTTTTGGGACGTTCCGGTATGGAATTGGGTCACCGAAAGGGGTTTCGGGCACCCCCCGGGGAAGTTATGGGCCTTATGGGCCAAAGGAGGGGACAAACCAGCCCACAAGGGGGTTGGTGTGCCTCCTCCCTTATTTGGCCAACCATAGGGAAGGAAAAGGGGGAGGGCTAGCCCCTCCTGGCTTTCTCTCTCATGGGAGAAAGGAAAGGGGGGGGGGGCACCCTCCCTGCCTTTCCCCGCACTCCAAATAAGGAAGGGGGGCATGGCTTGGGAGGGACCCCAAGTAGGATTCCTCCTACTTGGGCGCCTCCTTTCGCTGCTCCTCCCTCCCTGCCACCTATATATATGTGGGAGGGGGCGCCTAGCACATAACATAAAATTTGCCTAGCCGTGTGCGGCGCCCCCTCCACCGTTTACACCCCGGTCATATTTTCGTAGTGCTTAGACAAAGCCCTACGGATATCACTTCACCATCACTATGCCATCGTGTTGTCATAACTCATCTACTATCTCGCCATCTTGCTGGATCAAGAAGGTAGAGGACGTCACCGAGATGAACGTGTGCAGAACACGGAGGTGCCGTACGTTCGGTACTTGATCGGTTGGAGTGCGAAGAAGTTCGACTACATCAACCACGTTGTTAAACGCTTCTAATTACACTCTATGAGGGTACATAGACACACTCCCCCTCTCTTTGCTATGCATCTCCATGGATATATCATTGTGTGTGCGTAGATTTTTTTTTTCCATGCAATGTTTCCCGACAGTGGTATCAAAGCCAGGTCTATGCATAGATGATATGCACGAGTAGAACACAAAGAGTTGTTGGCAGTGATAGTCATACTGCTTACCACCAACGTCTTAGTTTTATCCAGCAGTATTGTGGGATGAAGCGGCTCGGACAAACCTTACATGTCCACGAACATGAGACCGGTTCCACCGACTGACATGCAACTAGTTTTGTATAAAGGTGGCTGGCGGCTGTCTGTTTCTCCTACTTTAGTTGAATCAAATTTTACTACGGCCGGTCCTTGAAGAAGGTTAAAACACCAAACTTGATGAATCACCGTTGTGGTTTTATGCGTAGGTAAGAACGGTTCTTGCTAGAAGCCCATAGCAGCCACGTAAAACTTGTAACAACAAAGTAAAGGACGTCTAACTTGTTTTTGAAGGGCATGTTGTGATGTGATATGGTCAAGATATGATGTGATATATATTGATGTATGAGATGATCCTGTTTTGTAATATTGACAACCGGCAGGAGCCTTGGGTTGTCTCTTTATTGTATGAAGTCCAAAGTGCACCCGGTGTTCTGGGAACCAGGGTGCCCAGACTTGCCTTCCTGCAGCCCACGGCGTGGCTCCACCAACGGCCTGGTACAACCCATCTTCAGCATCGACGAGAAAAGACCCTCGCGAGGAGCCAAGCCTCGCGAGGCGGACGACACCAAGACCTCTGGAGGGAGCGGCCTCCCCGGGCAGCCTCCAAAGGAGCGGAGATTCCTACGCAAGCGCGCACCTCATGAGGTTGAGGTGGCGCAAGCCATGACGACCAAGGCCAGGCGGGCGCCAGCGGGCGCAGAACGACAGGTTTCCTCTTTGGTGCTAAGGAGGCAAGCGCAGGCGCGGGGTCCCGAGGAATCAGCTAAAGGTTTCCATTCCCGCCCAACAAGACCAAGGTCGCCAGGTCAGCAGGATGGATGTCATCACCGAGCCCACCACAACGTCACGACCAGAAGCTTTGCAGGTGAAGACCACCTTTCATCAAGATAGGATGTACTACTTGTCCCCCTTCAAAATCGGCCACTGTGGGATCCCTTCCCGCCTAAGTTTTGGGGGAAGAGGACCGAGGCCACTATAAATATAACTTAGCCACCACCATACAAGAGAGAGCTCTCCGAAGCAACCACAAGCACAAGAATGAGCCTCCTGAGGTAGTTCTTCCATTGTACTAGTTCATACTCAGCCCCTCGCGAGGCCAATCCACCACAAAGCAGGAGTAGGGTCTTACACCACAAGGTGGCCCGAACCTGGGTAAACTGCCGCATCCATTTCCTTTCCCGTTCATCGAGCTAGGCCCTATGAGCAGCGCGATCGGTTGGCAGGGGAGGTTGAGTTCTTCACAGACGCCACAGAGGTCGAACCTTCCTTGGGTCTGCGGAGCCCTGAATCCGACATTTGGCGCTAGGTAGGGTCGTGTCGAAGCCCTCCTTCCATCGGTTGTTTCCCCACTGCTCCGCTGCTCTCATGGCGGATGCTTGTCAAGTTTGCGTCGAGCGCCGGGCAGCCCTCACTGCCCGCGTTGCTCAGACAGCACCCGCAAGCGATGGCGCTCCCCGCCGCTCCCCGTCACCTGCGGCTAACGCCGCCACCGACCCCATGGTTCACGAGCAGCAGGACTCGTTGCTGTCGCCCTCCATGTGGCGCGATGGTCACACTGTCACTCCATCACCAATTCCGGCCGCTGCTTCGTCTTCCCATGCTCGTCACGGGCCGGCGAACGCGCAGGCTGCGATACTCATGGTGCACTAGGTCCTGCGCTAACATCCGGCCGACGATCTCTATGAGGACTGGCTGGACCGTATTGCCGAGCTCGTCAACGCTGCTGGGGAGGCTCATGCGCTGTCTCGCTCACTGCCTCCCCCGCTGCCTCAGGCGGGTGAAGTGGGCCATGGTGCACCTCCTCATCCTCTCCGGTGCGTTGTCATCCCAGAGCCAAGGCGCGAGGCCCCCTAGTGCGACCCACCGCGTGTGGCGCCAGCGCATGACGAAGCAAGCTGCCAGGTGGTGCAGCGGCCCCAAGGAGAAGCGTGTGCGCTCCTGGCACCTCTGTGCCAAGACCATGTGCAACCCGAGGTGGTTGCATGTGGGCGTCAAGACCAGGCTCCCCCTCCAGGATGGGCTCCTGTGAGCGCGGCAGGCTGCCGAACATTCACTCCGGAGCTGCGCCGTGTTGTTTGGCCCGACAAGTTCAAGTCGGATCTGCCTCCGTGTTACAATGGCACCCCCGACCAGGGCCGAGTTCCTCTAGCTCTACGAGCTGAGCATCGAGGCGGCGAACAGCGACGAGAAGGTCATGGTGAACTGGTTTCCCATGGCTCTCAAGGACGGTGCACGCTCGTGGCTCTTGAACCTCCCCGTGGGGTTGATCTCCTACTAGGATGAGCTGCGCGAATGCTTCATCACGAACTTCCAAGGCACCCGCGACCGCACGCCTGTCGCGGGCGACCTGCAGCACATCAAGCAGCAACTAGGGAGACCTTGCACAAATACATACATTGCTTCACCAACGTTCGTGTCAAGATCCCCAAGGTGTCGGATGAGGGCATCATCTCAGTGTTCACTGATGGCGTCCGGGATGTCAAGATGAAGGAGGAGCTCGCCATTCACGAGGATCTGTACTCAGCTTTGGAGATGTTCAATATGGCAACCAGGTGCGCAAGGGCAGAGGAAGGCCGCCTCTCGCTCCTCGAGCTCCCATAGACCAACCCCGAAGACAAGAAGGCCAAGGCGAAGGACGTGAAGCGCAAGGGCCCGATAGTGCTCGCGGCCGAGCCAAAGATGAAGCGCGGCGGTGACCACCTAGAGTCTTCCAAAGGCAATCGCCTATTTTGCGTCTTCCATAGCATGCACAACCACAACAACAACGACTACCAGGAGCTCAGGGGCATCCGGGATGGACGCCTTGGCCGCTTCCCTGAGCGCAACGACCATGGTTACGGCCGTGGAGGAGGCCGTAGTGGTGGTCGCTGGGACAACCGTGACCCCCGTCAAGACTGGCACGATCAGCCTTGTGAGGACCGCTGGTAGGGCCAGCCTCGCGACGGCCCCTGGCGGGACCAGCCTCATGAGGACCGCCCTCAGGGCAACGGTGGCCTCCCTCCGCTGCCACCACCACCAAGGAGGAATGATGACCAGAGCCAGGATGATGGGGCCGGGGGCTTCCAAGAGCCTCGTGCTATCGCCTGCATCCTGGGGGGTGCTGAGGCCCCCGCCTCCCATCGTGTCTTCAAGCAGCTCGCTCATGAGGTGAACGCGGCCCTCCCCAAGCTCGAGGCGCCGTGTCCCCTCAGGTGGTCCAAGTACTCCAACACCTTCGACTCTTCGGATCAACTCAAGTGTGCAGCCACGAGAGGCGCGCTCCTGATGCTCTGCTCACCAACCATCAACAACGTCCTTGTTACCAAGATGCTTATCGATGGTGGGGCGGGGCTGAATGCCCTCTCTACTGAGACATTCAAGACACTCCAGGTGCCCTACGATCAGCTCCTCCCCACCAAGCCTTTCTTAGGGGTGACCGACGGCTCCACTATCCCCCTAGGATAGATTCGCCTCCCCGTCACCTTCGGCAAGTGCGACAACTACCGCACCGAGCTCATGGACTTCAACGCCGCTCACATTTGTCTCCCGTACAACGCCATTCTTGGGTATCCAGCCCTTGCCAAATTCATGGCGGCGACTCACCACGGCTACAACGTCCTCAAGATGCCAGGAAGCTGCAGCATCATCATGGTCGCCTGCGATGAGGAGGATGCGGTGTGCTCCCTCGAGCGTGCCTACCAGGCTGCATCGATCGAGAACTCAGATGGCGAGTTCCATCCACCCACCTAAGGTCATTTCCAATAAGAAGAAGTTGCTACTCCTCAGGAGCACTCAGGAGGTTGGGGCATCTGAAGATCGTGCTTCAAGGCCCCCGCCCTCTGCTGGGGGGCCTTTCCCTCTTGCATAGGAAGGCGCGCCCGATGCCCCTCTTAGGCTGGGCTCGGGGGATCTTCTCTGGAGGGTCTCTGACCTAACCAGCATCACGAGAGAGGTGTTCAGGCACCATGTGGAGGCGTGCTTCAATGTGCACTTTCGGGAGCAAGGCACGGAGCGTGAAGCACCAAGCGCTCAGGAGTTCATCACCAAGGCAATCAGAGAGCTTTAGGAGGCACGGGCCATGCGCGGCGAGCGCCGACCCGTGTCGCTCAAGGCAGCTGCCGCCCATGACATGAGTGACGAGCTGCACGTGTCGGCGTTCTAGATACGGGGGTACCCAGACTTGCCTGCCTATGGCCCACTGCGTGGCTCCATCGACGGCCTGGTACGACCCAGCTTCAGCATCAACGACCAAGACCCTCGCGAGGGGCCAAGCCTCGCGAGGCGGATGATGCCAAGACCTCCTAGGGGACCGGCCTCCTTAGGCTGGATCCCGAGGGGCGTAGACTTCTATGCAGGATGCACCTCACGAGGCTCAGCTGACATGAGCCATGAAGACAAAGGCCAGGCGGGTGCCAACGGGCGTAGAGTACCAATTTCCTCTTTGGTGCAAAGGAGGCAATTAGCAGGCATGGAGTCCCAAGGAACCAGCCAAAGGTTTCCATTCTAGTGCAACAAGACCAACACCACCAGGACAGCAGGACGGAGGTCATCGCTGAGCCCGCCGCAGCGTCACGACCAGAGGACTTTCTCAAGCGAAGACCATTTTAGTTGGGATAGGATGTACTTCTTGTCCCCCTTCAGATCCGGCTGTTGTTGGATCCCTTCCTGCCCAAATTTGGGAAGAGGGCCAAGCCACTATAAATAGGACTTAGCCACCGCCATAGAGGGGGATCGGATCCATTCTGACCCAACCACCTCACCAGCTCTCCCGAGCTCAAGAACACCTCACCTCCTGAGGCCAGTTCTTCCATTGTACTAGTTCATCCTCAGCCCCTCGAGGCAATCCACCAAAACACCGGAGTAGGGTATTACACCGCAAGGTGGCCTGAACCAAGATAAACTATTATGTCCCTCTGTCCCTTTGAGCTCGATGCGCTAAGCTTAGAGGATCACAAGTAGGCAGGCTGGGTAGGTTGAGGTCTCCGCACGCACCCCAGAGTTTGAACCTATCAAGGGTTTGCGGACCCAAAATCTGATAGCACGTCTGCGTCAACATCCCGAGCCTCAACAGGGATGCTTCTCAGGAGCCCTTCTAGCCGTCCCATGTCAGAAGGAGTGGGGCTGCCCCCGCAACCATCTACAAATGTTGTTCGGCTTGCTGGACATGGCCGCCAGCACCAGTGCTACATGCAGGACATTCAGGCGGCTCGCGAGGCTAGGCGCCAGGCGATCCTATCGGAGGAGCCGCTGGACCCTCATGAGCCTCCCGAGCCACCAGAGCCTCGTGAGACCATGGAGCTAGACGACTCATGAGGGTACGTACCTTCAGCTACCTCAACACTCATCCAACAACGGTGCTAGGTGACTTTTTGGTTTGTTCAATCGAGGGAGCTCCTTGGGTTGCACTGTCCTCGAGCTGTGTGGGCCCGCCCCTGTAGCGTGTATCGTTTTGCACATCTATCAGAACTAGCCTTACCTTTTCATGAGTTGTCCTATGTTACTACCTGCATGTCTGGTGCTTCGCCACCATGAATATCATGCGCCCTCACAAGCCCGCCCTCGACGCCTCATGATTAAGGACTGGCACGACGTCTGTGCTCGGGTCCGTCCCTGCAGCATTGCTAAACCCAAGTGGCCGAGCTCTGTCTCGCGGGCCAGCCCCCATGTACGTCACCTCCCATGGTCCTTGGTGCCTTGTTCTCACATGAGCTAATCACGAGTGGATGAGTAAGGGCACGTGACACAGTGCCTCACCATCGTGGGATCCGCGTGCCGGTTGTCTTTCTTTAGGATCGTTGCATGAGAAGACTGGGCACGGCGTCTGTGCTCGGGTCCGTCCCTGCAGCGTCGATAAATCCAGCGGCTGAGCTCTGTCTTGCGGGCCGGCCCCATTCACGTCACCTCCTGGGGTAGTTGGTGTGTGGCCTCCTCATGCAATATCCTCTAGATATTCAGTCGGTGCAGGTGACCTAACCATCTCGCACGACCCTCACGATTCCTCCAAACAAAAATTCAGGCGCAACCCACCTTGAGGTATGGCCCAGTGAGTCCCGCGCTGGCTCATGGGTGCCCATATACACCTCCTCTAGTCCTGTCGTGCAAGCCACGTGCCAGGATGGGGCCGTACATGCCCCGGAGTCTTCCCCTCGGAGGGAACTCCCACCCACGCACCAGTGGAAGCCGCATGCTCCATGCTGGCGGACGAAACAGTTGAGGAGCGGCTATGCCCATGCAAGAGTGGAAGCATCATGCTCTGTGCTGATGAATAAGCAACCGAGGGCACCCTAGCAGCTGTAGTAACCTCAGGAGAGCCCCCAGGCTCGTTGTCTGGCCCTACTGCGCTACCCTTCCCCACGGGAGGGTCGCGCGAGGGAGCTGGGCATGGGGGCTGTGCTTAGGCCACGCTTGGAGCACTCCACCGTACCAGGTCTTCTCACGACCCTCCCAGGCAAAAGCTGTCGAGGAAAGGTATGAGGGCTCCAGATTAACCCGGACGCTGCTTACATTTCCCTCGCGGGGGTTGTTCATACGTCAAGGGGGATCCCTGAGCATCGCAACTCAGGGGGCTCACTGGTCACGTAGCCCCTCACCCCTTGGTCTTGTCATGGTGATCTGGATGCCCCAATGATGGTTGAGGTATGCGCGGGATCGGGCCCCGCCGATGCATAACACTAAAGGAAAACGCAAGGAAATTGAGCACGAAAAGGAAGTCACAGAGTCCTAGCAAATTATTTGGAAACATAATATCTCATAAGTTCAAAGTAGAAGTTCTCACGCCTCCACGAGGCATGGTAAATGTTGCAGGATTTAACCAGGGAAGGCGCCGCTGTCAGTCTTGTTTGCCACTGCCGCCCACCTATGGGAGCTCGCCATCGACAGCGCCGCCATCATCTGCGCCGCCGGCCGCGGTCGTCGCGGCCTCAGGGTCGACGCAACGGAACTTATCGACCAAGGCCTCCACTTGCTCCATCACAGCTTTGGCAGCAACGTCCTAGGACTCGGGAGACACTGGCTCAAGCAGCGCGCCAATGTCTAGGCTTGAGTCCCATAGATGGAGGTGGCTGAAGACACGCGTTGCGGCCACGGTGAAGAGCACGCGGCACTCCCCTTCCACCATGGATCCCACCGCAGAGGCAATGTTCTCGAGTTCCTCGACGAGCTTGGCGAGAAGACCGACACCTGGGGCCACCAGCGGCTCCTCGTATCCATCCACGTAAAGGGAGCGGTAGCACTGTGTGGCACCTTAGCTCGAGGAAGGTGAAGGCATCACGCCTTGCATTCTTGGCCGCAGCGAGGGTTTTCTCCCTGGCCTCCAGCCGGGCCGTTTCCTTGGAGACAAGCTTGGCGTGGGAGGCCCGAGCTGCCTCCGCTTCCTCCTGCAGCTTCCCCAGGTGGCTTCGCTCCATGGCCTGCTCCTGGGTCGCCTGCTCTAGCTCGGCTTCACGATTGGCGAATGCAGCTTCTGGGGCCTTGAGCTCCTCCTCTTGCTCCTGAAGCCGGCGGGCACGAGTAGCCTGCTCCTCACGGAGGGCCTTTAGCTCGGCCTCCACCATGCTGCAGCTGTCCTTGGTAGACGCTGCATCGGCAAGCGCCGCGTCGCGGGCCTCTGTGGCTTCGGTGGCCCCCTTCTTGCCCTCCGCCACGGCAGCCTGGGCCTGGCCCCATGCCACCATGACGGACGAGTCAGCTTGGAGCCACCCTGAGATCTGCCCTAGACGCCCCATCACTATGCATCGATCGGCGCCCTGAAGGTCGGTCCGGAGCCGGTCCAGGGCGGCATAGGCCTCCTTCAAAGCCCCGGGCCCTGCAGGGGATCCATGACCCGCCAGCATGAGGGCCCAGGGAGGAGGCGGTGCTGGCGCCTGGACTGGAGACGGCGCAACATCAAGAGTGGTAGGGGGCTCTGGAGCCCTCAGACCCCCCGCGGGTGTGTCAGGAGCCAATGCTCCCGGGGTCTGCTGGGCCACAGGAGCGGCCTCCTCCTGAGGCATCGCCGCCGAGCCTTGAGGGACATGTTCCGACGTGGGCGATCATGTGGCGACCTCCTCCATCCGCGCCAGGATCATCGTGGCCGCTACAGGTCACGTGGCCTCGGGGCCCCTGGCCTCCTCCTTCCTCTTCTTCCCCACAGACTTCAGCCGGGCCATCATAGGGAGAGCATTGTGGGCACAGAGTCAAGAAAGGAGAAGAACAAACAAGGTGAGATGCTTACACGTCATCAGTGATGTATGCCCTTTTTCTGGCCAGGACCGCGGCGCTGCCGGGCTTCCTCAACACAGGCTTCGGCGCGCTGGGAGGTTCAGTGGGGCGCATGGCAGATGGCTCCAGAGTGGCAGGAGCGGACGACGGGACTAGGGAGTCACCCCGAGGAGGCGACGTTGCGTCGCCCTTCTTCGGGGTCGCTCGCCTCAGCCTCCGCAGAGAGGTCCCCCCGGACCTTGTTGCAACCCCGATGGAGATCAGGGAGCCTTCGACCAGGTGCTCGCCTGCGTCGTCGTTGTCAGGGAGATCACGGAAGAGCTCGTGCTGCAGTGGAGGAGAAGTCTCCCCCACCTCTTCTACGGTCGCCTCTGAGTCCTCCTCCCCCTCCTCCTCGGAATCCCCACCGGAGGACTCGGGCACCGGGGAGTTGGGGAGCCTGGGCGGCACGAGCCCCAGCTCGTTGAAGACGGGCATGGCGGTGGCTAGCTCCGCCCCGTTGCCGCGGTGATACAGCGGTAGGTGGGCCACCGGGAGACCGCCCGGGTCCTTCTCAAGCAAGGTACGCACAACCCTCCCCAGCTCCTTGCTTGTCAGGCTCCCTCGGCGCGACCGAAGGTCGTCCTCTGCGCCCTTGAGGTCCCACATGGGGCACGAGTGTGCTTGGAGTGGGGCCAGGCGCTACGGCAAGAACTCCCTGGTGATCATGGCCCCTGTTAGCACCCCGGAGTCCATGTCTGCCTCCATGGACCTCAGGACGGGTGCTGCCCAGCGGTCGGTGAGCTTCTCGTGAGCCCACTGGCCCAACTTCTCCGACAACCAGGTTGGCAGCTCCGGTCGAGCGTGGAGGCTCCTGGCGTCCATGTAGATCCACTTGCGCCGGAAGTCCTCCACCTTCCCGGCCCTCATGAGCGCGTTGCCATGGGGTACGACAAAGGAGACACATCCGGAGCACTGGGTCGAATCATGCATCCGGAGGGAGAAGAAGTGGCGGAGCAGCGCAACGCAGGGCGACACCCCCACAAATGCCTCGCAATAGAAGGGGAATATTGACAGAAGGAGGATGGAGTTGGGCTGAAGGTGAAGAGCATGGATCTGGAAATGTTCGAGAACGGCAAGGAAGAACCTGGAGAAGGGCGGGACGAGCCCCACGAAGACGCTGTGGAGGAAGAAGGGATAGAATGTGCCCACCAAGGTCTCCTGCTTGGCAGAGCCGACCTGAAGCTCTGTCTCCCTTCCCTCGTTATCATTGCTCGCCGCTAGCGGGAGCACGGCGATGAGGTGCCCTGCCTTGGTGATGGAGGACGAGCCGAGGGCCGGCGCGGGTGAAGAGCCAGAGTGTGTGACTGGGGCGGTGTCCTTTGCCTTCTTGGTTGCCATCAGCGAAGAGCTCAGGGGAAAGATTCGGCAGATCTGGAGGCGCTCTTGGTAGGAAGGAAGGGGGTCGGAGCAAGACAAAGAGAATGAAGGCTTGGCTGCGAGTGCGGGCCTTTTTGTTAGCCCAGGGTAGTTGTCGAGGTGGCGTGGGGAAGTGGAGATGCCCACATCCCATCAAGCAACACGCGTCGACTCTGTCCGCATGCGATTAGGGCCTGCGGCGCTTCGCCCTTGCCCTTTGGCTTCGCCTCGAAGCCAAGCGTGTGTGTTCCTTGGGCACGGGGGCTACTGTCGGCATTCTGGGAATCAGGGTGCCAGACTTGCCTACGTGCAGCCCATGGTGTGGCTCCACCAATAGCTTGGTACGGCCCATCTTCAGCATGGATGAGACAAGACCCCCGCGAGGGGCCAAGCCTCGCGAGGCGGACGTCACCAAGACCTCTGGAGGGAGTGTCCTCCCGAGGAGTGGAGATTCCTATTGAAGCGCTCACCTCACGAGGTTGAGGTGACGCAAGCCATAATGACCAAGGCCAGGCGGGCACCAGCGGGCGCAGAACGACACGTTTCCTCTTTGGTGCTAAGGAGGCAAGTGCAGGCGCGGGGTCCCAAGGAATCAACTAAAGGTTTCCATTCTCGTGCAATAAGACCAAGGTCGCCAGGACGGATGTCATCACCAAGCCCACCACAGCATAACGACTAGAAGTGTTGCAGCCGAAGACCACCTTTCATCAGGATAGGATGTACTACTTGTCCCCCTTCAAAATCGGCCACTGTGCGATCCCTTCCCGCCTAAGTTTTGGGGGAAGAGGGCTGAGGCCACTATAAATATAGCTTAACCATCACCATAGAAAGAGAGAGCTCTTAGAAGCCACCACAAGCACAAGAACGAGCCTCCTTGGGTAGTTCTTCCACTGTACTAGTTCATCCTCATCCCCTCGTGAGGCTAATCGACCACAAAGCAGGAGTAGCGTCTTACACCACAAGGTGGCCCGAACCTGGGTAAACATTCGCGTCCATTTCCTTTCCCGTTCATCAAGCTAGGCCATGTGAGAAGCGCGATCGGTTAGTATGGGAGGTTGGCTTCTTCACACATGCCCCAGAGTTTGAACGTTACTTGGGTCTGTGGAGCCCTGGATCTGACAAGCGCCATGTAATTGCTTTACTTTATCACTATGCGGTAGCGATAGTTGTAGAAGCAATAGTTGGCATGACAATGGAGATCATGACGATGCTTTGGAGATGGAGATCAAAAGCACAAGATGATGATGTCCATATCATGTCACATATTTTGATTACATGTGATGTTTATCCTTTATGCATCTTATTTTGCTTAGAACGACGGTAGCATTATAAGTTGATCCATTAACTTAATTTCACGATAAAAGTGTTCTCCCTGAGTATGCAAGGTTGCTATAGTTCATCATTTCGAGACACCACGTGATGATCAGGTGTGGTAGATTCTATGTTCACATACAACGGGTGTAAGACAGTTTTACACATGCAGAATACTTGGGTTAAACTTGACAAGACTAGCATGTACAGACATGGTCTCGGAACACAGGAGATTGAAAGGTCAAACATGAGTGATATAGTAGATATGACCAACTTAGAGATGTTCACCATTGATGACTACCCCATCTCACGTGATGACCAGACATGGGTTAGTTGATTTGGATCAGGTATCACTTAGATAACTTGAGGGATGTTTATTTAAGTGGGAGTTCATTAGTAATTTGATTAAATTGAACTTAATTTATCATGAACTTAGTCCTAATAGTATTTGCAAATCTATGTTGTAGATCAATAGCTCGGGACATAGTTCCCTTGTTTTTTGATATGTTCCTAGAGAAAAACTAAGTTGAAAGATGATAGTAGCAATGATACGGACTAGGTCCGTGATATGAGGATTATCCTCATTGCTGCACAAAAGAATTATGTCCTTGATGCGCCGCTAGATGATAGACCTATTACAGGAGCAGATGCAAATGTTATGAACGTCTTGCAAGCTCAGTGTGATGACTACTTAATAGTTTAGTGCACCATGCTTTACGGCTTAGAACCAGGACTTCAAAAACGTTTTGAACGCCACAGAGCATGTGAGATGGTCCAAGAGCTGAAATTGGTATTACAGACTTATGCCCGTGTCGAGAGGTATGAGACCTCTGAAAAGTACTTTGCGTACAAGATGGAGGAGAATAGCTCAGCCCGTGAGCATGTGGTCAGAATGTCTGGGTACTACAATCGATTGAATCAAGTGGGAGTTAATCTTCCAGATAAGATAGTGATTGACAGAGTTCTCTAGTCACTATCACCAAGCTACTATAACTTCGTGATAAACTATAATATGCAAGGGATGACGAAAATGATTCTCGGGCTCTTTGCGGTGCTGAAATTGGCGAAGGTAGAAATCTAGAAAGAGCATCAAATGATGGTTAACAAGACCACTAGTTTCAAGAAAAAGGGCAAAAGGGAAAGGGAGGGAACTTCAAGAATAGTGGAAAACAAGTTGGCGCTCCCATGAAGAAACCCAAAGCTTGACCCAAGCCTGAAATTGAGTGCTTCTACTGCAAAGGAAATGGTCATTGGAAGCGGAACTGCCCCAAATACTTGGCGGATGAGAAGGATGGCAAAGTGAACAAAGGTATATTTGATATACATGTTATTGATGTGTACTTTACTAGTGTTCATAGTAGCCCCTAGGTATTTGATACTGGTTCAGTTGCTAAGATTAGTAACTCGAAACAGGAGTTGCAAAATGAACAGAGACTAGTTAAGGGCGAGGTGATGATGTGTGTTGGAAGATTCCAAGGTTCATAAGATCACCACCGCATACTCCCTCTACCTTCAGGATTAGTGTTGAACCTAAATAAATGTTATTTGGTGTTTGCGTTGAGCATGAATATGATTGGATCATGTTTATTGCAACACGATTATTCATTTAAGTCAGAGAATAATTGTTGTTCTATTTACATGAATAAAACCTTTTATGGCCATACACCCAATGTGAATAGTTTATTGAATCTCGATCGTAGTGACACACATGTTCATAATATCGATGCGAAAAGATGCAAAGTTGATAATGATAGCACAACTTACTTGTGGCACTGCCGTTTAGGTCATATTGGTGTAAAGCGCATGAAGAACTCCATGCAGATGGACTTTTGGAATCACTTGATTATGAATCATTTCATACTTGTGAACCATGCCTCATGGGCAAGATGACTAAAACTCCGTTCTCCGGAATAATGGAGCGAGCTAATGACTTACTGGAAATAATACATACCGATGGATGCGGTCCGATGAGTGTTGAAGCATGCGGCGGGTATTGTTATTTTCTCACCTTCACTATTGATTTGAGTAGATATGGGTATATCTACCTAATGAAACACAAGTCTCAAACATTTGAAAAGTTCAAAGAATTTCAGAGTGAAGTTGAGAATCATCGTAACAAGAAAATAAAGTTTCTACGATCCGATCGCGGAGGCGAATATTTGAGTTACGAGTTTGGCCTTCATTTAAAACAATGTGGAATTGTTTCACAACTCACGCCACCTAGAACGCCATAGCGTAATGGTGTGTCCGAACGTCGTAACTGTACTTTATTAGATATTGTGCATTCTGTGATGTCTCTTATCGATTTACCACTATCGTTTTGGGGTTATGCATTAGAGACAGTTGCATTCACATTAAATAGGGCACCGTCTAAATCCGTTGAGACGACATCGTATGAACTATGGTTTGGCAAGAAACCTAAGCTGTCATTTCTTAAAGTTTAGGGTTGCGACACTTATGTCAAAAGGCTTCAGCCTGATAAGCTCGAACCTAAATTGGAGAAGTGCATCTTCAAAGGATACCCTAAGGAAACTATTGGGTACACCTTCTACCATAGATCTGAAGGCAAGCTCTTTGTTGCTAAGAATGGGTCCTTTCTAGAGAAGGAGTTTCTCTCAAAAGAAGTGAGTGGGAGGAAAGTAGAACTTGATGAGGTAATTGTACCTTCTCTCAAATTGGAAGGTAGCACATCACAGAAAACCCCCGTGATGCCTACACCAACTAGAGAGGAAGTTAATGATGATGATCATGAAACTTTAGATCAAGTTAATAGTGAACTTTGTAGGTCAACCAGAGCACGATCCGCGCCAGAGTGGTACGGTAATATTGTCCTGGAAGTCATGTTACTAGACCAAGGCGAACCTATGAACTATGAAGAAGCTATGATGAGCCCAGATTTCGACAGATGGCATGAGGCCATAAAATCTGAGATAGGATCCATGTATGAGAACAAAGTGTGGACTTTGGTGGATTTGCCCAATGATCGGCAAGCCATAGAGAATAAATGGATCTTCAAGAAGAAGATTGACGCTGATGGTAATGTTACTATCTACAAAGCTCAACTTGTCATAAATGGTTTTTGACAAGTTCAAGGGGTTGACTACGATGAGACTTTCTCACCCGTAGCGATGCTTAAGTCTATCCGAATCATGTTAGCAATTGCCGCATTTTATGATTAGGAAATCTGGCAAATGGACGTCAAACTTGCATTCCTTAATGGATTTCTTAAAAAAGAGTTGTATATGATACAACCAGAAGGTTTTGTCAATCCTAAAGGTGCTAACAAAGTGTGCAAGCTCCAGTGATCCATCTATGGACTGTTGCAAGCATCTCGGAGTTAGAATATACACTTTGATGAGGTGATCAAAGCATATGGTTTTATACAAACTTACGGTGAAGGCTGTATTTACAACAAAGTGAGTGGGAGCTCTGTAGCATTTCTGATATTATATGTGGATGACATATTGTTGATTGGAAATGATATAGAATTTCTGGATAGCATAAAAGGATACTTGAATAAGAATTTTTCAATAAATGACCTCAGTGAAGCTACTTACATGTTGGGCATCAAGATCTATAGGGATAGACCGAGACGCTTAATAGGACTTTCACAAAGTATATATCTTGGCAAAATTTTGAAGAAGTTCAAAATAGATCAGTCAAAAAGGGTTCTTGTTTGTGTTGCAAGGTGTGAAGTGGAGTAAGACTCATATCCCGACCACGGCAGAACATAGAGAGAGAATGAAAGTCATTCCCTAGGCCTTAGCAATATGTTCTGTAAAGTTTGCCATGCTGTGTATCGGGCTTATTGTGAACCCTGGCATGAGTTTTGCAAAGGGGTACAATAGTGATCCAGGAGTAGATCACTAGACAGCGGTCAAAATTATCCTTAGTTACCTAAGAGGACTAAGGAAATATTTCTCGGTTATGGAGGTGATAAAGAGTTCATCGTAAAGTGGTTACGTCGATGCAAGCTTTGACGCCGATTAGGAACTCTGAGTCTCAATCTGGATACATATTGAAAGTGGGAGCAATTAGCTAGAGTAGCTCCATAGAGAGCTTTGCAGACATAGAAATTTGCAAAAAATACATACGGATCTGAATGTGATAAACCCGTTGACTAAACTTCTCTCACAAGCAAAACATGATCACTCCTTAATACTGTTTGGGTGTTAATCACATGACCATGTGAACTAGATTATTGACTCTAGTAAACTCTTTGGGTGTTGGTCACATGGCGATGTGAGCTATGGGTGTTAATCATATCATGATGTGAACTAGATTATTGACTCTAGTGCAAGTGGGAGACTGATGGAAATATTCCCTGGAGGCAATAATAAAGTTGTTATTTTATATTATATTTCCTTATTCATGATAAAGGTTTATTATTCATGCTAGAATTGTATTGATCGAAAACTTAAACACATGTGTGAATACATAAACAAATATCGTGTCCCTAGTAAGCCTCTACTAGACTTGCTTGTTGATCAAAGATGGTTAAGGTTTCCTAACCATAGACATGTGTCGTCATTTGATAATGGGATCACATCATTAGGAGAATGATGTGATGGACAAGACTCATCGGTTAGCCTAGCATAATGATCGTGCAGTTTATTGCTATTGCTTTCTTCATGTCAAATACATATTCCTTCGACTATGAGATTATGCAACTCCCGGATACCAGAGGAATACTTTGTGTGCTATCAAACGTCACAACGTAACTGGGTGATCATGAAGATGCTCTACACGTATCTCCGAAGGTGTTTGTTGAGTTAGCATAGATTGAGATTAGGATTTGTCACTCCGACTATCAGAGAGGTATCTCTGGGCCGTCTCAGTAATACACATCATAAGCTTCCAAGCAAATGACTAAGGAGTTAGTCACAAGGTGATGTATTAAGGAACGAGCAAAGATACTTACCGGTAACAAGATTGAACTAGGTATGAAGATACCGATGATCGAATCTCGGGCAAGTAACATACCGATAGACAAAGGGAATTATGTATGTTGTCATAATGGTTCGACCGATAAAGATATTCGTAAAATTTGTAGGAGCTAATACGGGCATCCAGGTTCCGCTATTGATTGTTGACTAGAGAGATGTCTCTGTCATGTCTACATAGTTCTCGAACCCGTAGGGTCTGCATGCTTAACGTTCGTTGATGATATAGTGTTATATGAGTTATATGTTTTGGTGACCGAATGTTGTTCGGAGTCCCAGATGAGTTCACGGACATGACTAGGAGTCTTGAAATGGTTTAGAGGTAAAGATTGATATATAGGATGATGGTATTTCCACACCAGAATTGTTTCGGGACGTACCGGGAAGGAATCGGGTCACCGGAAGGGGTCCTGGGCACCTCCCGACAAGTTATGGGCCTTATGGGCCAAAGGAGGGGACAGACCAGCCCACAACGGGGCTGGTGCACCTCCTCCCTTGTTTGGCCACCCCTAGGGAAGGAAAAGGGGGAGGGCTCATGGTTCCAGAGGGAACAATGCATGTTTGATGACGAATAGCTTCCTCTTACGGCCTTCAAATTTTTTTCAACATGTAACATGCACTACTACAACTGTCGTGTGAAAATTTGGAAAATTTCAGGGGTCATTTGACCTTTTGAAGACATTTAAGTGATTTTCTAGCCATTTAATGACCATAATACAAATTAGAACTACATGTACATGCAACGGCTAACCATAACGGTTTGAAAAATCATATTTGTGTACTTGTGTGCGAGTTAATTCCATGTGCCGCAAATTAGAATGATTTTTCAAACATATTGGTCCCACGGCATGGACACTATACATGCATGGAGTGCCATGGCATTTTAATTCCAAAAAATTAAAAAATGATCAGAAAAACATGAAACCTTGCTTGATGTAATGTCAGGCCACCACTATGATGTGGTAAAAAAATTGTCCTGTTTGACGAAAGTTTGGACACACACCCCTCACAAACCAGAGCAACTCACTAGAAGGCTCGTGGTTCCGAGAGGCAACATTGCATGTTTGATGACGAACGGGAGATAACTTCCTCTTATGGCCTTCAAAAAAAATTCTACATGTAACATGCACTAATACAACTGTCATGTCAAAATTTGGAAAATTTCAAGGGTCATTTGACATTTTGAAGACATTTAAGTGTTTTTCTAGCCATTTAATGACCACAATTCAAATTAGAACTACATGTACATGCAACGGCTAACCTTAACGGTTTGAAAAATCATATTTGTGTACTTGTGTGCGAGTTAATTCCATGTGCGGTAAATTAGAAGGAATTTTCAAACATATTGGTCTCACGGCATGGACACATGCATGGAGTACCATGGCATTTTAATTCCAAAAATTAAAAAATGATCAGAAAAACATGAAACCTGGCTTGATGTAATGTCATGCCACCAAGATGATGTGGTAAAAAAATTGGCCTGTTTGACCAAATTTTGGACACACACCCCTCACAAATCTGAGCAACTCACTAGAAGGCTCGTGGTTCCAAGAGGGAACAATGTATGTTTGATGATGAATGGGAGATAGCTTCCTCTTACGACCTTCAAAAAATTTCTACATGTAACATGCACTAATACAATTGTCATGTCAACATTTGGAAAATTTCAAGGGTCATTTGACCTTTTGAAGATAGTTAAGTGATTTTCTAGCCATTTAATAACCGTAATTCAAATTTGAACTACATCTACATGCAACGGCTAACCATAACGGTTTGAAAAATCATATTTGTGCACTTGTGTGTGAGTTAATTCCATGTGTAGTAAATTAGAAGGAATTTTCAAACATATTGGTCTCACGGCATGGACACATGCATGGAGTGCCATGGCATTTAATTCCCAAAAATTAAAAATGATCAAAAAACATGAAGTTGATGTGGTAAAAAATTTGGCCTGTTTGACGAAAGTTTGGACACACACCCCTCACAAATTGGAGCAACTCACTAGCAGGCTCATGGTTCCGAGAGGGAACAATGCATGTTTGATGATGAATGGGAGATAGCTTCCTCTTACAACCTTCAAAATATTTCTACGTGTAACATGCACTAATACAACTGTCATGTGAAAATTTGGAAAATTTCAGGGGTAATTTGACCTTTTGAAGACATTTAAGTGATTTTATATCCAATTAATAACCGTAATTCAAATTTGAACTACATCTACATGCAACGGTTAACCATAACGGTTTGAAAAATTATATTTGTGTACTTCTGTGCAAGTTAAAAAAATCAGGAGACGATGTAAATATCTGGTGTTCAAAGAAGAAAATATAAAATCTGGCAAGACAGCCGGCCCCACACGATTGGCACTCTATTTCGCGCCTTGAGGTTTCGAAGGTGAGTGGCGGGCGTTATTAATAAGACACGGTTCTACATTGGGAACCGTCAGCTATTATGTTCACACACGGATTTTGCTGCGGGAATTGTGTGTAATTCACATTACAGTACTCGTAAATTCTAGCGACCGGCATATGTACTATTCCCGTCGATCTAGATTCTGTCCGCCAATAAATAATATCTTGCTCACATCGTCCCGCCTGCATTCTCATCTAGATCCTGCCCTTGCTCGCCCTCTCTCTCTCTCTCTCTCTCTCTCTCTCTCTCTCAAATCTCTGCCATGGCGCCGCCGATCTGCCCACGCGCCAACGAGGAATCGCCATCCCCCGAGGACACTCACTCAAAGAGCAGTGACGAGGACACCTACGCTCCGCTGGACGAAGTTGCGCTGGACCCCCCAACTTTGGATTGGTTTTGGAAGTCGCTGCCGCCGGCTAAGAAATCCAGGAAAGTGGCTTTCAAGAAGGAGATGGCGGACGAGGATGTCAGGTACTAGGCGGCCTGTGAAGCCCGTGATGCCGCCTGGAAAAAGTGGGCGGCGGAGCTTTGGGGGCAGGCGCATCATCGTGCGGAGGAGGTGTACGAAGACGGGTACTTCGCGAGGAAGGCCAAAGGCGCTAGGCACCTCATCACTGCATGGAGCTGGGCCAATAAGCTCCAGCGTGCCACCGACAAGGAGCCCCGGTGGGCGCTCAACGAAATGGCAAGATCGTTCGCGCTCGTCCACCTGTAAGAGGCAAATCGGTACATCAAGTGCTGCGAGGCGGAGGAGCCGGAGTACTGCCTCCATGTTGGGAAGACGCAGCGCACCAAGGAGCTGCCGGAATACTGGTCCCGGGAGGGATTATTAGTTTTAGTATTGTTCGTTTTCAATTTTATGCATTGTACCTAGTAGTTAAGTATCATCACGTATATGTGATGATATTATATATATATTCTATGATTAACTAATGAACAATTAATATTATATATATATTATGAATTCCATTTTATATCTGTTTTTGTATACTAATTTGAATCTATCTATTGTCATCCACATATAAAGAATAGAAAGCGTATAAACACACATTGAAACGGAACATATAAGAACGGAAAACAGAGTACACACATTGAAACAGAGCAATACTATGATTGTTGTGAATACATAGCTATCCACGTCGAAACGACTCAACAAAATAAAATGCATCAATGAGACCATGACCAGCAGCCCTTGCCTATGGTAGCTCTTGGCTCTGCCTGAACTCGTGCAGGCATTCATCCAAGCGGTCGACACGCTCGCGATACATCTGGAGCGCGATCTCGAGATCCAAGTTGGCTATTTCATCGGATATCACCACCTCGAGGATGCGATGGCCATGTTCCTCTACTGCGCCTAGGTGGACACCTGGGCCAAGGAGGCGGTCGAGCCAACCGACCAGCGTGTTGGCATCGAGCAGGCCATGGACAAGGCAAATCGCATGACCCATGTGAACGGCGCGGCGGGCATCCGGTGCAAGTATAACGCGGCCGGCCTCTGGTGCAAGTACGGCGCGGAGGGCATGTGCCCACTCCTGGTGAGAGATGGGGGTACTGACGGGATGTGTACCCAGCTGCGACGCCCTATCAACAGCAGGCAAGCGTCGATGGATCCACTCTTGTTGTGCGGCGCGCCGCACCTCTCACTCTGCGGCGCTCCAACAGTCTCGTCATGCGGCGAGCCCCAACCTATCAGAGCGAACGCGCCTAGCTTGCTCTGCCACGCACCATTGATCATGTTGTGCAGCGAGCTGCAGCCTCTCGGCGACATGCCTATCTTGATCTGCGGCACTGAAGCACCATGCGCCAAGGGTCTGCTCAACCCTGGGGATGATGCGCATCACCGCGTCATCCATCACGTTGCTAGGGAGCGCCACAGCCTCGACGGGCCATGGCGCCTTCTGGTTTCCCTCGTCTACGAGGTTGATGGCAGAGGCGGCGCTTTGGTGGGTTGGCATGCTTCAAAAAGGTGGATGTGTTATAGGCCGCGCTTGTTGCGTCTGTGCATCGTGCCGCACCTAGGTTTATGTGCAATATCGCTGGGTGGCAGGAAATAGGTGAGGAAATGGTGGGAAACGGTGGCGTGTTCATAAAACACCATCAATTAATGGAAACTTAGCATATAAGGAACATCGAGCTAGCATAAGAAGTAGATGATGATGAGATGAACACGGACCACACTAGGGAACCCGTCGGTGATGAATTCATCATTCGCAAATGGTTGTACACTAGCAATCATTTGCCCACAACACACACGACTTATTCCATCACAAACAGATCAGATGGATCAATTGTATGCCACGTATACACATTGTCAAAAAGTAATGCGTTAGACCTTCTTTAACATGTGTTAAAAAATAAAATAAAAATAAAAAAGACCTCGAGGTTAAACTAACTCATGGAATGGGTCATATCAGTCATTTAATTGACAGATATGACCCATCCTATCAGTGAATTTAACATCAACACAACTTCCCATCCAGTCACCCATCTGATGGCTGCTCCAGCCTGAGCACACTTAACTTCAGAGTTCTCTTACATGAGCTACTGGTGGAACAACTAGTCCTTGCTGATATAGGATGCCTCTTTGCATCCTTATGGCGTATCTGGATGACCGCCCGTCCCCCAATGGCCAATAGATGTTGTGTAGACAGAGCATATCACATACATCTTATTAGAAGCAATCGCCTATGTTATTATCGGTCTTCGCACACATTTCTGATTACATACCTGTTTGTCGCGTATCACACACATCTTGTTATATTGAACCATTTCTGTTCTCTTGTCTCAACGCAATAATTCATCCAAGTGAACTGCATGCCATATATCGCACACACCTTGATCTGGATGACCATTTCTTTTGTGTTGCCTAATCACAAACATTTCATCCGAGTGAAGCGTATGCTATATATCACACACACCTTCATCTGGCAGCCCGTTTCTTTTGTTCCTCCTTATGACAAACAGTTAATTTAACTGAAGCGTATGCCCTGCATCACACACGCAACCAAAATCTGAACAATGTTTGACGCATCCGTCATTGCAAACATTTTGGACCTTTTTTGATGGGTTTTCTACACCATTGTTTGCGATTATTACATCGCACATAGTTTCGTCCAAGGGTCTCTGATCGTAGTGTCGCGTTAGCAGCATCCTGCAGTAGTGGGATTTCATCATCCCCGAAGACCCGCTGGTCAAGAATGGTTCAAGCGGCAACTTATAGCCACCGCCCGAAGCCTAAAAAGGAAGTAGAAGCAGTTAAAAGCTGAACAGGATACCCTCAACAATAGATGGACAAAATCCCTAGCAGCCAAAGAGGGCTAGACAATGAGCAGCAGGAATAAAACAAAAGCTATCCACGGTGATGTTTGCTCCCGCAATTCGACGACGAGGTCCTTGAGCCCATGCCCCCAGACGCATCCACGCACACCAGCCTGACCGCCCCCTAGAGGATGGGACAGGACGGTTGTGTGATACGTCCATTTTGCATCATGTTTTTATGTTGATATTTATTACATTATGGGCTATTATATCACATTATGGTACAATACTTGTGTCTTTTCTCTCTTGTTTTACAAGATTTATATGAAGAGTGAGAATGCCGGCAGCCAGAATTCTGGACCAGAAAGGAGCAAGTCTGAGATATCTATTCTGCACAACTCCAAATGTCCTAAAATTTTATGGAGAATTGCTTTGGAATATATAAAACATATTGCGTGAAGGAACAACAGAAAGGGACCCACCAGGTGGCCACAAGCCTGGGGGTGTGCCCTACCCCCCGGGGCACGCCCCTGGGGCTTGTGGGCCCCCTGGCCATCGTTTGGTGCTCATATTCTGCTATATGGAGGGTTTTGACCTAGAAAAAATCATAAGGAAGTTTCTGGACGAAGCGCCATCGTCTCGAGGCGGAACCTGGGCAGAAGCAATCTAGGGCTTCGACAGAGCTATTCTGCCGGGGAAACTTCCCTCCGGGAGGGGAAAGTCGAAGCCGTTGACATAACCAACGATCCTATCATTGAGGGAGGGTCAATCTTCATCAACATATTCACTAGCACCATGTCCTCTCAAACTCTAGTTCATCTCTTGTATTCAATCTTTGTCCCAAAACCTCATATTGGTACCTGTGAGTTGCTAGTAGTGTTGATTACTCCTTATAGTTGATGCTAGTTGGTTTATTTGGTGGAAGATCATATGTTCAGATCCTTAATGATATTTATTACCCCTATGATCTTGAACATGAACATGCTTTGTGAGTAGTACGTTTGTTCCTGAGGACATGGGAGAGGTCTTGTTATAAGTAATCATGTGAATTTGGTATTTGTTCGATATTTTGATGAGATGTATGTTGTCTTTCCTCTAGTGGTGTTATGTGTACGTCAACTACATGACACTTCACCATGATTTGGGCCTAGGGGAAGGCATTGGTAAGTAATAAGTAGATGATGGGTTGCTAGTGGTAGAAGCTTAAACCCTAGTTTATGCGTTGCTTTGTAAGGGGCTGATTTGGATCCACATGTTTCATGCTATGGTTAGATTTATCTTAATTCTTCTTTCATAGTTGCAGATGCTTGCGAGAGGGGTTAATCATAAGTGGCAGCCTTGTCCAAGTAAGGAAAACACCCAAGCACCGGTCCACCCACATATTCAATTATCAAAGTAATGAACGTGAATCATATGAGCATGATGAAAACTAACTTGACAATAATTCCCATGTGTCCTTGGGAGCGCTTTGCTTTATATAAGAGTTCGTCCAGGCTTATCCTTTGCTATGAAAAGATTGGGCCACCTTGCTTCACTTTTGTTACACTTTTTACTTGTTACCCATTACGAATTATCTTATCACCAAACTATCTATTACCAATAATTTCAGTGCCTGCAGAAAATACCTTGCCAAAAACTGCTTGTCATTTCCTTTTGCTCCTTGTTGGGTTCAACACTCTTACTTATCAAAAGGACTACGATTGATTCCATGTACTTGTGGCTCATCAAGACTTTTTTCCGGCGTCGTTGCCGGGGAGTGAAGCGCCTTTGGTGGGTGGAATTTGGTAAGGAAACATTTATATTACATGCTGAAATTTAGTGTCACTTGTCACTATGGAAAGTCATCCTTTGAGGGGCTTGTTCTGGGTATCTTCACCTCGACTAGAAGAGCAAAGAGTTGCTCCTCAACCTACTGCACCTACTGAAAATATTTATTATAAAATTCCTTTAGGTATGGTAGAGAAACTGCTAGCTAATCCTTATGCAGGAGATGGAACATTACATCCTAATTTGCATCTAATCTATGTGGATGAGGTATGTGGATTATTCAAGCTTGCAGGTTTGCCCGAAGATGAAGTCAAGAAGAAGGTCTTCCCTTTATCTTTGAAGGGAAAGGCATTGACATGGTATAGGCTATGTGATGATATTGGAGCTTGGAATTACAACCGATTGAAATTGGAATTTCATCAGAAGTTTCATCCTATGCATCTGGTTCACCGTGATCGGAATTATATAATTTTTGGCCTCGTGAAGGAGAAAGTATCGCTCAAGCTTGGGGGAGGATTAATTAATGTTATATTCATGCCCCAATCATGAGCTCTCAAGGGAAATTATTATTCAGAATTTTATTGCTCGGCTTTCTCATAATGATCAATCCATGCTTGATACTTCTTATACTGGTTCTTTTATGAAGGAGACTATTGAATTCCGATGGGATCTTTTGGAAATAATGAAACGCAACTCCAAAGATTGGGAGCTCGACGAAGAGTCAGGTATAAACCCTGAGTTTGATTGTGTTAAATCTTTTATGGATACATATGCTTTTCATGAATTTAGCACTAAATATGGACTTGACTTTGAGATAGTAGCTTCTTTTTGTGAATCATTTGCTACTCATGTTGATCTCCCTAAGGATAAGTGATTTAAAAATCATTCTCCTGTTGAAGTAAAAATAGTAGAACATGCTAAAGCTGAAGAATAAGTTATTACTTATAATGTTGACCCTGTTATTCCTACTACTTATTTTGAGAAACCATTGTTTCCTATTAGGATAAAAGAAAATGCTAAAGCTTTAGTTGTAGTCCATAAGAGTTATACTAGAACACCTACACCTCCTGAACAAAGTAAAGTTGAACCTGGTTAAAGATCTCTTGGCTGAAAATATTGATGGGCATGTCATTTATTTCTGTGATGAAGCTACTAGAATTGCTAAACCCAATGAAAAGATAAACATAGACCTGTTGTTGGCATGCATGTTGTCTCTATTAAAATAGGAGATCCTTGTTATCATGGCTTATGTGATTTGGGTGCCAGTGTGAGCGCTAATCCGTTTACTTTATATCAACAAATTATGAATGATATTGCACCTGCTGAAATAGAATATACTGATGTTACTGTCAAGCTTGCTAATAGAGATACTATCACACCACTTGGGATTTTTAGAGATGTTGAAGTCTTGTGTGGGAAAATAAAATACCCCACTGATTTTCTAGTTCTTGGTTCTCCACAAGATGATTTTTGTCCCATTATATTTGGTAGACCTTTCTTGTATATTGTTAATGCTAAGATAGATTGTGAGAAAGAAACTGTTAGCATACGTTTCGGGGATGTGTCTCATGAGTTTAATTTCTCCAAATTTCATAGGCAACCCCGTGATAAAGAATTGTCTAGTAAAGATGAAATTATTGGTCTTGCTTCTATTGTTGTGCCTCCTACTAATTTGTTAGAGAAATATTTGCTAGATCATGAAAATGACATGTTCATGATCGAAAGAAACAAAATAGATGAGATATTCTTTAAACAAATGCCTATTTTGAAACACAATTTGCTTGTTGAGACTCTTGGAGATCCTCTACCACCCAAGAGCGATCTTGTGTTCGATCTTAAATAATTACCTGATACTCTGAAATATGCTTATCTCGATGAAAAGAATATATATCCTGTTATTATTAGTGCTAACCTTTCAGAGCATGAAGAAAAGAGATTATTGAAAACACTAAAGAAGCATCGTGCTGCTATTGTATATACTCTTGATGATATCAAGGGCATTAGTCCCGCTCTATGTCAGCATAAAATTAATATGGAACCTCACGCTAAACCAGTTGTTGATCACCAGCGATAGTTAAATCCAAAGATGAAAGAAGTGTTAAGAAACGAAATATTAAAGCTCCTAGAAGCAGGTATAATTTATCCTATAGCTGATAGTAGATGGGTAAGTTTTGTTCATCGTGTTCCTAAGAAGGGATGTATTAGTGTTGTGGGCCTTCGATACTCAACGCAATGCGACGGCCCAACCAGAGCTTACTTTCAACTTGGGACCTAGAACTACATTTTTTTTCTTCTACGGTTGGTGTTGTCTGACGAAACTGAAGAAACTAGAGGTGTACAAAACTGACGAAACTGACATGATCCACAAATTAAGCAACACAGAGCATAGAGCACACGATCCACAATTTTAAGCAAATCCTCGAGCACATGATCCACAAATTTAAGAAAGTCTTAGAGCACATGATCCACAAATTTAACGAAATCCTAGAGCACATGACACCACACTAATAACATCTCTAACGAGTAATGACCAGCAAGATAGCAAATCCTGGAGCAACTATACAAAAAAGAAAGGGATAAAATCCTAAAGCTATCAGATTCGCCTGCTTGTTCAATTCAATCATCTACTTCAAGTTCTTGTTCATCTACTTTAATCCCCCCTTCAGATATGCATCCCCAACTGTCAGAGCGGCACTTTCAGAGACCAAATTCGTTGGTGCTGACGGCAGATTGAGCTCCCGGGTTGGGGCCCCATTGAATTGAATCCGCTTAACGTAGTCATCCAGCCATTCAAAATGTGTGCATTTGTTCATGATCTGAAACGAAAACATGAACCCTAAATCCCAGATCCAAGGAAAAAGAATAAAAAGCAAATAGAAAAAAATCAGAGAAAAATCATGAGATCTAACCTGCCCCTCTGGCTTGCTCTCGCATTTCACGAACTCGCGCCCATAGTTGCCATTATTGACCTCCTTCGAAGTCCACCATATTAGTGGCGCGTTGCATGGGCAGTCAGGACATCGCTCCATGGGAAGTGGACCATACTGGGTCCCTGAGGGGTGGGAGGCTGAAGTGGAGCTCGACATATCGCCCAAAATCACCAGAGAAGAAGAAGTAGAGGAGTGGCTCCACTCGTCGCTGGAGAAGAAGAAGCAGAGGAGTGGCTCCTCTCGTCGCCGCAGAATAAGCAGCGAAATAAAGGGGAGGCAACGGTGGGCGAGCACAACAAACAACTCTCGCGGATCGCCCCACGATCCAACAATGCGGAGCGGTCCATGTGATCCAACATCGCGGAGCCTGCATGTAGCCTGCCCTCAGAATCCCTTCTAGAAGACCACATCTGAGGGTTGTCGCTTGGCGCTAGGGTATGATCGGACGGCTGACGTTCGGAGCTAGGGTTAGGCGAAACCCTATGGGGTTTACAGGGATTTTGATCTGGTCAACTAGGTTTCCAAGGCTTTGACTGAGCATAACTAATTTAAAAAAATCGAAAAAATATGAAACCTTCGTTGTTCGTTGTTTTATAAGACACACTAACAAGGAAAAATACTAAACTTGGTACATGGACATTTACAAAAAAACTAGTTAGCATGATCGAGGTCAAATGAGCACCATTAGTTTAAAAAAAATTATAATATATATAACCTGCGCACAATGTTGTCTTGTGTGACATGTTACCAACCAAAAATCAGAAACTTTATCTATGGACATTTTCATGAAAAAACATTCACACATATGAGCTATCACATACAACATTTCATAGAGTCCTAGGAGAGGAGGTAGGGTTTCCTTCGGTTTTAGATAATTTTAAAAAAATCAAAAAAATCACCAAAGCTTGATTTCAAAGTGAATAAGAAGGATCTAAACTTTTTTCCATTTCATATTTTCAATGTGTTTTTAATGGCTTCCTATTGAAGTATTTTTTTCAAAAAAATGTAAAAATATGAAGATTAATTCAATAAATAGTGAGACTTCGAATCTACACTATATAGATTGAATAGGTGTTAATAAAAAATATTTGGCCCATTTAGAGTAGGTCCAAAAAAACTTGATTAGAACTGGGGTTGTTTACCCTAGCTTGGGAGCTCATTGGGAGCACATTTCTCATGACTATAAGTTTTACACACAAAAGAGATCGGATTGATCACCTAATGTTTATAATAGTTCATCAAACTTTGCAACTCACACCATAGAGCAATAGACTTCAAGTGTTGGTTCAAATTCAAAGTCTGCCTAAAATTCAAATTTTGCCTCAGTTTTGTATTCTACCTGAAATTACAAAAAGAATTATTACACCTTACAAGTTTTCACGGTAGTTCAAATTGACGATAGAATCCTTATTACAAATCCTTAAAGTTCAAAGTTTATGACTTGCATTCAAGTTCAAATTCAAATCTTTGCCTTGCTCCTTGTGTTTTGGGATGGGTTAACCATCTTGCTCCTGGTTTCCCTAGCTGGGATATTTTGTGCTTTTGAAAGATTTGTCTTGTTGCTTCTGATTTTCACTTCTGATGGTGGTGGTTTAGTTGAGCTTTGGCTGACCGAGCAAGTGATGACCAGTTGACGGTCATCTATGGGTTCACTAATCCTTAAAGGAAATTCAGACAAAATAACTTCCTCCTCTCTTATAGCTTCAAAACCTTCATAAGCCATGGTTTCAAATTCTGCATCAGATGATGGTTCAACCTAACTTTCTTCCTCTCTAGGTCTTTTCTGTCATGTGCCTCTAATTATCCTAGTGCTGGGTTAAACAGAAATAAGCTTAGCCATCAATAAAAAACAGAACAAATGCAAAAAAGGGAAAGGTTGCACACATACCAAGCTACTACTTCAGTTGCTTCATTCTCCTCTAAACATGTTGCAATCTCCTCTGCTGCTGCATTCTACTCTGCATTTGCTACTTCCTATTGTTCCTCTTCTCCAAATGATGCATCAACTGGATTGGTATAAATCCTAGCAATATGCCCTAGAATACCACATCTTTTGCTCTTACGCTGTTTTTTTACACGACCCTCTTCACTAGCTCTTATCCTCTTTTTCCTTGGTCTTCCTGGTGGTCTAGTCAGTACAGGAGAATAGAGTTTGAACCCTGGGTCTACTATGTTCCATTGGTCTTTTCCCAAGAGTGCAGGAAAATTTTCAGCATAAGCAGCCCTAAATTTGGCAACAGAGAAATATTCAGAGCAATACAGATCAACTTCACCATCTTCACCTCCAATAACAGTCATGAGATGTAGGGCATGTATGCACGGTTTCCCGTGGATCTGCCATTGCCTACAACTGCATTCGTTAGTTGCAAGGTTCATTGGATATCTCCATTCCCTATTTTGACTGTCAGTGTATGTCATCTCAGCCTCGTATGTCGACGGTCGAATGAATTTCATACTTAGTCCTCTTGCCTTGGCATGCAATGCCTTAATTAGAGATGGGAGCATAAGATGGCCAACATATTGTGTTTTTGCAATTCTGTTACGAAGAGCCATATTTATCATGATCATCTGCCTGATCTTATCAAATGCTTGCCACAACAAAAGCCCTTTCACTGACTTGAACTTTGCATTGAAACACTCAGCGAGGTTATTGGCCACATAGTCTACTTTGCAGATTTCATTGAATTTGCTTCTTGACCACAGCTTTCCATGTTGTTCATCCATGTACTCCTCTACCAAAGGATTGGAGCATACAACACTCTCAAATAGTGCTCATGCTTCCCCAAGCTGCATGTGTATGCTGCTGACCATAGGTTCTCATCCTAAGCTTTTCCTTTGAATTTCTTTTTAAAATTCTGCGCTAGGTGTCGCATACACTCCCTATGTTCCACTCCAGGGAATACAATTTCTACTGCAGTCTCTAAACCCTTGCAAGCATTTGTGTGTATAACTAAACCTGAGGGTGTACCTATAATGTTGCGCAATGGCTGCAAAAACCAGACCCAACTCTCCTCGGTCTCTACCTCCAACACACCAAATGCAACTGGGAATAGCCAGTTGTGTGCATCCACTGCAGAAGCTGCTGCTAGTTGGCCTCTCCATCTTCCATTCAAAGCAGTTGCATCGACAGCCAAATAGGGCTACAACTATTCAGAAACCCCCGCCAACAAGCCTTGAAACAAACAAAAGCCCTCCTGAAGCACTCCTTCTCCAGTGCCTTCCCTTTTAATTTGTACTTAACTATATGCTTGTCAATCTCTACAACACTCCCTGGACTAGTCGTCTCCACTTCAGCTTTGAATATGTAAAGCAACTGAAAGCTCTCATTCCGTGGACCATTAATCCTATCAAGAGCCCTTTCCTTAGCATAGAAAATCCTCATGTAAGGTATATTAATCTTGTACTTCTCAAATAGCTTCCCATGGAGTGTCGTTGGACCAATTGTTGGTGTTTCCCCCACCCAATCCAAAATTGCATCTACCACCCACCTAGTCTTTGCAAGCTTTGATTTGTCCTTTCCCCCTCCCCCTCTAGGTGGGCAAGTGTGCCCGCGTGGGTTGTTTTTTATCTAAAACAAAATCAAAAATGATGTAAAATACAATTAAGAGACAGTACACGTGATCTGAATATAGAATGTATAAATAATCTGAAAAAAAGATTCAGTTGTAATACCTGAATCAATTTGCTCTTTAGCATAGTGGATGCATGCAACCTCCACCTACACCTATCATAAGGGCAACAAACAGTGAATCTTACTGGCTCACTCCTATCAACCTCATAGGAGTTTTCAGTGAGAATGCAATATGTAGTCACTGCATTATGATAGTCCACCGTCAATTCAAATACGGTTCCTGGAGTAAGTTGAGGATTCCCCTTGTTCCGCTCAATTGTTAGCATGTCCTCACCATCATATTTTGGTAAAACTAAGGAGTCGATGTTCTCCTCCCTCTCTTTATCGTCAGTGTCATCAAATCTAGCACGGCTGCTAGGCTCCTCTGGATATTCATCTTCCACTGCCTGTTGACTAACTCTATCTACCAGTTCAGGGAATATAATCTCATCCTCATCATCATGTCGAGTCACATCCTCGTCAGGCTCTACATCTACTTCTACATCAGGTGCAGAAGGGAGAGGAGAAGTGGTAGAATTAGCGGCAGCTGACATGTTGTGGCTTTCATAACCACTAGGTTTACTTGGTCTCGACCTACAAGGAGTGCGAGGACGCTTGCTATTAGCAGAGATAGATGATGTCTGAACACCCTTCCCCTTAGGGATACATTGTTTGCATGCCTAAAGCACACCGATAAGGATTTTACCGAAATGGTTGTTAGCATTCAAACTAAATAGCAATCCCAGATGCTCATCACAAGTCAATGGGACAAATCTCTGCTCGGTACTCTCGAAATATCTCAGTTCAACAGCATCGGCAGGGCTCCACGGATACTCAGAACAGAGTGCCTCACGGAAATCTATGAACGAAATGCTGGTTTCTACCACTTTCAGATAGAAAAATCCTGAAATTAGACATGGTTTAGTTCCACGCAGCTTGCTAGTTTCCATTCTAACCGTCAGCCAAAAAGCGAGTGCAGGATCAACCCTATTCGACTGAAAGGGGGCAGTTAGGCCAAATGTTTTTAGAAAAATTGCACTGATTCACGCCAACGATGGTCAAACACAGCCTAATTTATGGATCTCCTAATCAATTTGAGAGGAAAATGATGCTTACCCAGATGGAATCCATGAATTATCCGCCTCTGATTCGACCCAATCATCTTCACGGTCGATGGCCAGACGGGGTGCTCCCCTGACATTGCTTCCTAATCCTAGATGGGGAAAGAGGGTAGATGCGGCGGAGGTGGCACGAGTATGGCGAAGGCGGCACGACGGTGGCAGAGGCGACACGACAACGGCGGAGGGGGCGGCGCGGAAGCGACTCGATTTGATTCAGGTTTTAGTGAGTGTCAGTTTTGCGGCCCCACTTGTTAGCATGTAACGGTCAAAATGTGGACTCGGCTCTACGCGGCCCCACTCATTAGAGTTAATGGTCAAGCCATTGACCCGACGACAACGTCGGTTGTGACCAGTTCTGAGGGTTTCGGGCAAGGGAGTGGGGAAAAGTGAGCAAAAGTTAAGAGTGTGGGGATGAATGAGTAGAACAAAGGAACCGGGGGAACAGAAATAAAAATCCCTAAAAAGAAATAGGTATGTGATACGCTAAGTAAACCGACTCCAAAAGTTTTCCAACATCAATTTTAATTTGTTTCGAAATATTTAAAAAATTAGGAAATTTAGAAGTAGACTGAATAGTGCACGAGGAGGCGACAAGCCGGGCGCGCCCTACCACCCTAGGCGCGTCTCCGAGGCCTGTGGCCACCTCGTGTACCCTCCGGACTCCGTTTCCTTATAGAATACTTTTTTTTGCACTGTAAAAATTCATTGTATAATCTCCCGAAGGTTTTGACCACCATATCACGGCAATATCCTCGGTTCTTGTTTCGAGCTATTTCTGCAGCAGATTTAGAGCAAGATGTCTTCGCAAGAGTCGGTCGGGGAGAGTCGTGTCTCTCACCCGATACTGGATCCAAGAGCATACATCGAAGCTAATCCCCTCGGGTGGTCAACGGAGGAAGAGATGGAAGCTGGCTTGAAAAGAGTGGACGCCATGGAGGAGGATCAAGAAGTCACTTCGCTTCCCCAACCTGGTGGCTAGCATGAGGAATTAATGAGCTCAGTCCTGCCTGATTCGGTCAAACCACCCGGTGCTAAGTTTATCTCTAATAATAACATGAAAAAGAGTGTTGCTTTTTTCCCCACAGCCAGCATGCATCCATGGGTGGACGGCGCTCTAACTGTCACAAGCAAACTCCGCAAGGAAATTATGGGCCTCAAGCAGCAAAATCAAAAGCTTCAAGAGGAGAATCACATTCTGAAGGGCATTGTTGCCAAGAACATTGCACTGATATGTCTCCAATGTATCTATAATTTATGAAGTATTCATGCCATGTTTACAACAATTTTATATGGTTTTGGTATGATTTGGATGGAACAAACCCGGACTGATGCTGTTTTCAGCAGAACTACCGTGGTGTTGTTTTTTGTGCAAAAATAAAAGTTCTCCAAATGCAACGAAACTTTTTGACAATTTTTTTTGGAACAAAAGAGGCACTAGAAGCTTCATGGGAGGGCCAAAAGAGCCATGAGGATGGCACAACCCACCAGGGCGTGCCAGAGGGGCCTGACTTGCCCCGGTGGGTTGTGCTCACCTCAAGGCCCACTTCACGTGATTCCAACACTGAAAAAACTTATAAATGGAGAAACCATTAGAAATAACCCTAGATCAGAAGTTTCAACACTACAAGCCTCTGTAGCCATGAAAAACCAATCTAGACCCCATTCCGGCACCCTGTCGGAGGGGGAAATCATCACCGGAGGCCATCTTCATCATCCCTATGGTCTCCATGATGAGGAGGGAGTAGTCCACCCTCGGGGCTGAGGGTTTGTACCAGCAACTATGTGTTTAATCTCTCTCTCTCTCTCTCTCGTGTTCTTGAGATGTCACAATATTGATGTATCACGGGCTTTGTTAATATAGTTGGATCATATGGTGTTTTCCCCTCTCTATCTTGTTGTGATGAATTGATTTTTCCCTTTGAGATTTCATTTTTATTGGATTGGATACTTTTATGGATTTGAGAACACATGTATGTCTTGCTATGAATACCCGTGGTGACAATGGGGTATCATATTGATTCAATTGATATGTGTTTTGGCACTGAACTCGTGGATTCCCGAGGTGACATTGGGGTAATCTATACATAAGGGTTGAGGCACGTTCTCGTCTTTGTTTCTCCGGTAGAAATCTTGGGGCACTCTTTGAGGTTCTTTGTGTCGGATTGAGTATTATGAATCTGAAATTGTTTGATGCATATCATATAATCAACTCACGGATACTCGCGGTGACATTGGAGTATCTAGGCGATATTATAGTTACTTGATGTGTATCATATGGTGTTATTTTAGTATAAACTCTTGGTTAGATCAATCGGAAAGAATAGCTTGGTGTTATTTTAGTACGAACTCTAGGATAGATTGATCGGAAAGAATAGCTTTGAGGTGGTTTCCTACCCTACAAAAAATTTCTTCTTATGTTCTCCGCTAGATAGGAACTTTGGAGTGATTCTTCATCGCACGTTGAGGGATGGTTATATGATCCAATTATATTAGCATTGTTGAGAGATTGCACTAGTGAAAGTATGGACCCTAGGCCTCATTTTCAATCATTGCAATACTGTTTGTTCTCCATTTTATCAATTGCTACCTTGCTGTTTTTTATTGTTTCTATTACAAAAATCAATATCTACTATCAATACTACACTTTTATCACCATCTCTTCGCCGAACTAGTGCACCTATACAATTTACCATTGTATTTGGTGTGTTAGGGACACAAGAGACTCTTTGTTATTTGGTTGCAGGGTTGTTTGAGAGAGACCATCTTCATCCTAGGACTCCCACGGATTGATAAACCTTAGGTCATCCACTTGAGGGAAAAGTGTTACTGTCCTATATAACTCTGTGCTTGGAGGCCCAACACGAGTCTACAAGAATAAAGTTGTGTAGTAGACATCAAGCTCTTTTTTGGTGACGTTGTCGGGGAGGTGACTGCTTGAAGGTATATCTTTAGATGTTGCAATTGAATCTTTTAGTTTCTTGTTTATAACTAGTTTGGTTTATAGAAAGAAAACTACAAAAAATGTAATTGAGGTTGCATCATATTATTCATCTCTATAATGTCTTTCGTGAAAATGATGGAAAGGAAAATTGTGCTCAATTGATAGAAGAAGAACTGTATAAAATGTTTGACAAAAAATCTTCTTTGAATGATGAGCATGATTTCAATGTTGTTGGTATGAATTCTTTGAATGGCCATGATGCTAATGATATGCAAAGCCATATGCTTGGCGATGCTATATTTGAAGATCTTATTTTTAGTCCCTCAAGTTTTGATGAGAAAATTTATTATGATGAAAGCATGCCTCCTATTTATGATGATTATATTGATGAAAGTGGGTTTTGAAGAGTGTCAACTCTAGGTACTAATGATCCCATTATTTTGGAGGGTGTTGAATCTTATTGTAATAATTATGAAAGTGGATTTGGATAGGTCATGACTTTATTTAATGATGAATCCACTATCTTGGAAGAGGTTTCAATTGATTTTGATAACAAAGTTGCTACCTATGATGATTATTGTGATGACACTTATGATATAAATAATAATGATCACCATGAATATTGTCATCCTCATTTTAATGCTCAACTTTATTGTGTCAATCAAGTATCACATGATAGCTATTTTGTTGAGTTTGCTCCCACTACTATTCATGAGAATAAATTTGCTTATGTGGAGAGTAATAAAAAATTTATGCATGTGGATCATGGAAAGAATGCTTTATGTGATAGTTATATTGTTGAATTCATTCATGATACTACTGAAAATTATTATGAGAGAGGAATATATGCTTCTACATATCTCAATAATATCAAGTTTCCTCTCTATGTGTTGAAAGTTTTGAAGTTATGCATGTTTTGCCTTCCTATGCTAGTTGATTATTGTTCCCATAATTTGTTTGCCCATAAAATCCCTATTCATAGGAAGTGGGTTAGGCTTAAATGTGTTAGCACTACAAAAAAAATACACTTCCGTGATGATACGTGTTTGTCATAGTAGGTCGCGTTTTTTGTCATGCATGTACATCCATGACAAATTTATGACAGAATCAAGATAGTCATACCTGTGCTGTCGTAGAAGTGTTCCATGACATTACCAAAAGGGATATTTAAATTAGTGCCCCTGGTTCCTTAGTTGTGCTCACTTTTCCCCATGCTCCAAACGTTTTCTCACTTTTCCCCTCTTCCTTAGCTGAAACTCTCACAAGTGCTCATAGCGGGCGTTTGCCGTCTTGACCGTCCATTGACCGTTAATTGCTGACGAGTGGGGCCGAGTCTTCGTCTGACTGTTGCTTGCTGACGGGTGGGACCGCAAGGAGACACATATTGGACAGCTTGTCTGAATCTGAAATAGATCTAGATAGGCCGCACTGCACCGCGCCGCCCCGCCCCCTCCGCCGGCGTCGTGCCGCGTCCACCGCAGTTGTTTCCTCCACCCTATGCCATATTCCGTTCATCAGCGACGCCGTGTCTCCGCCAGATATAGCCCACCTCCCCATCTGGGATTACATAGCGATGTTGAGTGAGGACACCCGGAATGCAGTCAACCGTGGAGAGGATTGGGTCGAATCCGCGGCAGATAATTCATGGATTAAACCTGGGTAAGCATTGTTTCCTCTCGAATTGACGTTCTAAGTCGTATTGTAGGCCATATTTGACTTCTGTTTGCTTGAATCGTTCGAATTTGTGCTCGATTTTACCCGGCTAACTGAAGTCTTTGTTTCCTTCCCCCAACAAAATAGGATTGATCCCGCGCTGGCTTTCCGGCTGGCAATTAGAATGGAAACTAGTGTGCTGCGTGGTACTAAATCGCATTTGATTTCATCATTTTTCTATCCCAAAGTGGTAGAAACCAGCATATCTTTCAAAGATTTGCGAGCTGAGCTCCGAAACACCTATCCCTGGAGTGATGCCGATGCTGTTGAACTGAATTACTTCAGCAGAGACGAGCAAAGATTTCTCCCACTAACTTGTGACGATCATATGCCGTTGCTTTTTGCTGGGATTGCTGGCTGCCGATTCGGTAAACTCCAAATCGATGTGCTTCGGCCATGCGCAGAACGGGCGAAGGGGAAGGGAGTTCAGACATCATCTATCTGTGCTAATAGCCAGCACCCCGACACTCCTTGTAGGTCGACACCAAGTAAAGCAAGTGGTTCATGGATCCACAACATGCCTGCTGCCAATTTTGGTTCCGATTCAGCTGCTGCTTCTCGTGTACCTTCTGCAGTTGGTGTAGAAGAAGATGCAGAACCTGACGAGGCAGTGCCTACAAATGATGATGAAGACGAGATGATGTGTCAGGACCCCGACTCAATGCCACATCGATCTAGCATGTAACACCTCATATCACTTTGCGGCCTCACGCACGGTATCCCCACGGGTGTCGCCTTACCTTTGCCCGGGACCGTTTGCGCCTTTTGGCACACGTATATGATGGTGTCGCTAGCATCCATATGATAAAGAGCCCGGGCTGACATGGCTAGTCGTAAACCCAAAGTGGCACTAACTTACAGGGACATGCATCCATGACCCAGCATCGAACGTGTCGGTCATCAGCGAGTGAATCCAGGCTGTAGCACTAGGCTAACAGGACTCCGGTGAACCGGGCTGTAGCGGGCTAGCAAGACTCCGGTATTCATCACGTGACATTTCCCCGAAGGGACAGACACAGGATCGAAGAAGGACACATGCCGGCCAGCCTAAGTGTTCCGGAGCAGTAGCAAGCTACCAGGGCTCAGTGGAAGCACTAGGAGACATTTCCCGGTAAGAAAGACTACTAAGGATAAACAACTAGATAGTCAGATCCCACACATAGCAATACACGTTACACATACGCATAACATGCAAGTATGTGTTGTACAACATGGCATCACAGCATAACTCAACAACTCATATAGATAAGGGCTCAGAAGAGCCATCATAGCTTTTATTACAAACGGGGGTCACATGACCCAACATTCAGAGCAATCAAGCAACAAACGGAAGCATTACATGTCTGAGTACAGACATCTATAAATGAAAAAGGCTGAAAGCCTGACTATCTACAACGTCCGATCAAGATCGTAGCTGAGGTACAAGCTACTTGTCGAAGTCCACGAGAACACTAATAAGACCGAAGTCTCCGCTGCTAAAACATAAATAAAGCAACATGAGTACAAAGGTACTCAGCAAGACTTACATCAGATCCTATCATACATGCATTTGTATCAAGAGGGTAATGTGGGGTTTAGTTGCAGCAAGCCAGCTTTGACTCTATGGATATCCTGTTCTACGACTACCAGAAACTCTTGAGGTGATATGGCGCACACGAGTCCACTAATCACCACACAATACACTACTATGGATTCATCCCCGTCTCCCTACGAGAAGGCCATCCATAGCACTCACACTTGTCTTGAGCATTTTAGAGTATCCACTTCAAGTTGTCTATGTACCATGTAAGCATCCAAGAAGTCCATAACCGCGGACCCGGCTATTCGAATAGATCATGTTAACCCTCCAGGGGTGTACTTCTTCACACACGCTCTCGCCACTTACCGCCATGTACACGTCATGTATCTCGGCAACCTTCAAGCGGAAGCCTGGCGAGGGTGTCGACCACGACCTGACTAACCACACAAGACTCTAGCCCAGGTTTATCGCCTATTCGGGTTCCATCCGCAAGGAGATCCGGCCGGGGTGTCGCTCACGGCCCCAAACGATGTGTTCAGGGTTCCCGAGCCCACCATCCGGGTGCCACTTGGTACACCAGGCCACGTGTGCCTAGTCTGTCCCAAGCCCACCCTACCGGGTGTCACTTGGTAGAAAAATAGCACTACCTACAAACACCAGAAACTAGTTGCGACTCCTGGACAGAGATCAAGTCGGTTAATAAGTCGAGAGGGCTTGGAGCGCCCGGAGCCCAATGTGTGGTAGTATCGAGTCATTGGACAACATACATAGAACTCGGTGCTTAAGGACGGTTCCAGTGAGACAACCCACCATGTACTCCTACATGGCCTCTCACCGCTACCTTTACCAAATCGTGTTCACACACTTCACTCTCAACATCAGAACATATTGTAACACTCCAATTCATTCCCAATGAACCAGACCTGACACAACTCTAAGCAATAGCAGGCATAGCATGGTAGGAACACAACATGGCTCAATCAACTCCTACACATGCTAGTGGGTTTCAACTATTTACTGTGGCAATGACAGGGCATGCAGAGGAATGGGTTCAACTACCACAGCACAAAGTAGCAGATGAATCGTTGTTGTCCTAATGCAATAACTGAGAGCAGGAGCGAGAGAGTAGGGTTTTATCGAAATGAACAAGGGGGGTTTGCTTGCCTGGTAAATCAACAAGGGAGGCACTGCTTCATAGACAGGCACTCTGGAACGGACTCCGGAGCAGGACCTATCGAGAAGGAACAGTGTCGGCAATCAATACACAAACATATGCAACAATATGATGCATGAACATGGCATGAAGATGTGATGTTGTTTGAGCTAATGCAACTAGTATTCATTTGGTTTGAAGTCCATTTGAACCAAAAGCTCAAATGCATCTCCAAAGTAGGCTCTTATAAATGCCATAATGTGTTTTCTCATATACAGCATGTATAAGTTTGTTTGTCATGCATGAAACTAGTACAAATGGATAGGTTGCATTTTTCTGATAATTTTTCATATATAAATTATTTCAATCTGAGCTACGGTTGAATTTCTATGAATTTTTGAAGTTTAAATCAATTTCTGGAATTTCCTGATTTATTATAATTCCAGAAAATATATATTGCGTCAGCATTGAGTAAGCATGATGTCAGCAGTCAACTGCGGCTGACTGGGGTCAAACCTGACGTGTGGGGTCCACACGTCAGTGTCAGGGGGTTAAACAGGGTTAGTTTAATCCTAATTAAAAAGGTTAGCGGCGCTGGGGCCCACTGTCAGTGAGACAACTAATTAACTGAGTTAATTAGCGCTAACTAAACTAATACCTAAACTAAACAGGGGCATGGCCCACGCGTCAGTGACCCTGGGGGGGTCAAACCCCAGGTCAAACAAGTCAAACCCGCCGGCGGTTAGTCGCCGGCGAGGTCCGCGGCGTACTTGTGCCCCGGGTTTCCTCTGTGGTGCTCCAAATGACGCGCGGCTAGGTGCGTTGGAAAGCCAGCTCGATGGCGCGTCGGCCGGTGGCCGTGGCTGGGCCTGGGATGGCCGGAGTCGACGACGGCGAGCTCGGCTGCGGCCGCCGGAGTTCGGTCGTGCACGAAAACGCGTTTGGAGCTCGAAGACGAGCGAAGCAAAGTGCTAGGGATGCTCTACGGGGCCTTACGAGTGTGTTGGACTCGCCGGGGTGACCAAATGGTCACCGGAGCTGCGTCGACGGCGAGCTCGGCGGCGGCGGAGGTTCGGCCGTGGTGGGGAAAGGGCTACGGCATGCGGGTGACCAAGCGGAGAGGGGGAAACGGTGGCGGAGCTCACCGCGGTTGCAGCGGGCTCGGGGACGCACTGGAGACGGCGAATCGACGGCGATGGCGATCTGCGGCGGCCGGAGGTGATGAAGGCGACGGCGACGTTCCAG
Source organism: Triticum dicoccoides (assembly GCF_002162155.2). Taxonomy (NCBI): domain Eukaryota; kingdom Viridiplantae; phylum Streptophyta; class Magnoliopsida; order Poales; family Poaceae; genus Triticum; species Triticum dicoccoides. The sequence continues at coordinate 380,626,616 of NC_041385.1, read as the reverse complement.
GGTGTCCGGCGCCTTGTGGCTTGACGGAGGAGACGAGGAAGTCGTGGCGGAGCTTCTGCGCGTGTCGGAGAGGCGAGGGGGAGGCTGTGGCGGCGGCTAAGGCGAACGGCGGCGACCGGCGCGTTCGGACACGAGAGAGAGAGAGCGAGGGAGAGGAGAGGAAGAATCGGCAGAGAGTGAGAGGGTACGGAGGGGCGTGGCGACGTCCGGGCGTTCGAGGGCGACGAGGAGGGCGCCAGGCAGGCAGGGAGGCTGGTGGCATGGCGCGGTGGCGCGCGCGCGCGCCGGGCACGCTCCCATCCCTCTGTCGAGGACGAAGACGACAGAGGAGGGCCAGTGGGCTGGGCCGGCGCTGGCTGCTGGGCCGGCCAGGCCGCACAGGAGCTGGGCCGCAGGTAAGTTTCTCCTCTTTATTTCTGTTTTCTATTTTTCTGACATTTGTTTTGATTTAATAAAATACTAAATCATTTTATTACCTTATGCCAATATTTGCAGGAGCTAACTATATTATTCCAGAGCTCCTTAATAAATGGCATAGTTTTTGGACCATATTTTATATATATAACAATATATATCCAAGGCAAATAATTATCGGATTAATCCAAATGGCCAAAATTAAATATCCATAAGCTCCTAAAAATATTGGTTTGATTTTTATCTCTGTCCAATATTTTCAGAGGGCAACATGAACATTTTCTTGGACCTTTTTGGAACAATTTTTATTTGGGTCATTTTCAGAGATGATTCTGAGGGTTCCACCAATCCTCATTTCAAATTTAAATGGAATATAAACATGATGCACAAATGACTAGCTAGTCTAGGTCATACCAAACTAGGGATGTGACAACTCGCCCCCACTTGAAAGAATCTCGTCCCGAGATTCAGGGGTCGACGGAAAGAAAGCGGGGTACTCCAGTCGAAGACGATCTTCTCGCTCCCAAGTAGCTTCTCCCTCGAAATGATGAGACCACTGAACTTTGAGAAACTTGATGTTCCGACGTCGAGTGACACGCTCTGCTTGATCAAGGATGCGAACCGGGTACTCTCGGTATGTGAGGTTATCTTGGAGATCAAGCGTTTCGTGGTCCACTCCGCGGATAGGATCCGAGAAGCAATGCCTGAGTTGAGAGACGTGGAAGACATCATGAACTCGAGAAAGATGTGGGGGTAGTTCCAACTGGTAGGCAACCTCTCCTCGTTTAGCGAGAATGCAAAAGGGACCAATGTAACGAGGAGCCAACTTGCCCTTGATACCGAAACGATGGGTACCCTTCAAAGGAGTAACCCGAAGGTAAGCTTGGTCGCCAATTTCATAAGTCATATCCTTATGATGACGATCGTACTGGCTTTTCTGACGAGACTGGGCTGTTTTCAAATTCCCACGAATGATGCGAACTTGCTCTTCTGCCTCCTGGATCATGTCCGGTCCAAAGAATTGTCTTTCACCGGTTTCTGACCAGTTCAAAGGTGTTCGACATCTTCGTCCATAGAGAACCTCAAAAGGAGCTTTCTTGAGGCTGGATTGATAGCTATTGTTATAAGCAAACTCGGCAAAAGGAAGACATTTCTCCCAATCCATACCGAATGAGATAACGCAAGCTCTAAGCATGTCTTCGAGAATTTGGTTGACCCGTTCCAGCTGACCACTCGACTGAGGGTGGAAAGCGGTACTGAAGGAAAGATGGGTTCCCATGGCAGTTTGGAAACTCTCCCAGAAATGAGAAGTGAAAAGACTGCCACGGTCTGAATTGATCTCTAGTGGAACACCATGGAGTGATACTATTCGAGAAATGTATAAGTCAGCAAGCTGACTAGCAGTGATACTCTCTCGAACAGGAAGGAAGTGAGCCACTTTGGAAAGACGATCAACGACTACGAAGATAGCGTTATTCCCTCTTTTGGTCCTGGGAAAGCCGGTGATGAAGTTCATACCAACTTTATCCCATTTCCATTCAGGAATAGCTAAAGGCTGAAGGGTGCCAGCAGGTCTTTGATGCTCTGCCTTAACGCGACGACAAACGTCACATTTAGCAATGAACTCAGCGATTTCTCTCTTCATCCTAGTCCACCAGAACCTCTGGCGTAGGTCCTGATACATCTTAGTGCTACCGGGATGAGTCGTGAGAGGAGATTCATGCGCCTCCTTAAGAATCAATTGTCGCAGATGTTGATTCTTGGGAACCACCAAGCGATTCTCAAAGAAAACAACACCACGATCATCCATAGAGAAACATCCACCAACTCCCTTCTTAATGTTTCTCTTGATCCGAGAAATTCCTGTGTCTTGCTTTTGAGCAGCGACAATCCGATCTTCAAGATCAGGTTTCGCCACCAAGGTAGAAAGGAATCCGTGAGGAGCAATGTGGAGATTAAGCTTACAGAATTCCTCATGGAGAAGTGGTTGGCCTTGCTGCAACATGAGATTGTTGCAATAGGATTTACGGCTTAGCGCATCAGCCATGACATTGGCTTTGCCTGGGGTGTAGGTAATCCCTAGATCATAATCTGTGATTAACTCCAACCAACGTCTTTGCCTAAGGTTCAAATCTGGTTGGGTGAAGATATACTTGAGACTCTGGTGATCAGTGTAGATCTCGCAACATTTACCAAGAAGGTAATGTCGCCAGATCTTGAGTGCATAGACTACGGCTGCAAGCTCTAGATCATGTGTAGGATAATTATCCTCATGTGGATGCAACTGTCGAGATGCATAGGCAATCACATGACGATCCTACATAAGAATGCAACCTAGTCCCTGTCATGAGGCGTCGCAGTAGATAATAAAGTCTTTAGTGAAATCCGGTGACACAAGTATGGGAGCAGAAGTCAGGCGTCTTTTCAGTTCCTGAAAACTGTACTCACACTGTGGGGACCACTCGAACTTTTTATCTTTCTTGAGAAGTTCCGTGAGGGGTTTGTCTACTTTGGAGAAATTTTCAACAAAGCGGCGACAATAGCTGGCTAGACCAAGGAAGCTCCTAACTTGTTTAACGGTTTCAGGTGGAGTCCAATCGAGAACGGCCTGAACTCTCTCGGGATTGACAGCAATGCCCTTACCAGAGATTACGTGGCCTAGGTAGGTCACTTCTGGCAACCAAAATTCACACTTGGAGAACTTGGCATAAAGGTGGTGCTCTCTGAGTTTTTCTAACACAAGTCTAAGATGTTCGGCATGCTCTTCCTCGTTCTTCGAGTAAATAAGAATATCATCGAGGTAAACCACGACGAACTTATCTAAGTACTCCATGAAGATCGAGTTCATCAAGCGGGAGAATGTGGCTGGAGCGTTGGTTAGACCAAAGGACATGACGGTGTACTCGTACTGGCCATAACGAGTGACAAAAGCCGTCTTGGGAATGTCCCCGTTTCTGATCTTAATTTGGTGGTATCCTAACCTCAAATCCATCTTGGAGAAGACTGAGGATCCAGCGAGCTGATCATACAGATCGTTGATCCTGGGGAGCGGATATTTGTTCTTTATCATGACCAAGTTAACGGGACAATAATCTACAACCATCCGGTCCGTATTGTCTTTCTTCTTGACAAAGAGGACGGGGCAAGCCCAAGGAGAAGAACTAGGACGGATGAAACCCTTTTGCAAGGACTCATCAAGTTGTTTCTTAAGCTCGACTAGTTCTAAGGGTGCCATCTTGTAAGGTCTCCTAGAGATTGGAGCTGTTCCTGGGATAAGATCTATGACGAACTCTACATCTCTGTCAGGTGGAACACCTGGCAGTTCCTCTGGAAAGACATCCGGAAAGTCACGGACTACCGGGATATCTTCAAGGTCTGGAAGAGGGCTGGCATTAAGAGAATAGAGCTGACGCTTGGCAACTCTAGTGGAGACGGTGACTATCTTGCCAGATGGGTGTGTAAGCTGAACAGATCTAGTGTAACAATCAATCTTGGCATGATGAGCTGTCATCCAGTCCATTCCCAAGATGATGTTAATATCTGAGGACTTGAGGGCTACAAGTGATGCAAGGAATACAAGTCTGTCAACAAGGATTTCATTACCATGGCTGATTCTGGTGGTCTGCCATCTAGACCCTGGGGTTTGGATTTCAAGCGGAGTTGGCATATCACAAAATGACATGTCGTGCAAACGAGCATAGCCTTCAGAAATGAAGGAGTGAGATGCTCCAGTATCGAATAGAACCGATGCTGGGTGACAATTGACAAGGAGTGTACCAAGAACAACATCCGGATCATCATGAGCGTCTTTAGCTGAGACGTGATGCACACGTCCATGTTTAGTGTGAACTGGCTTGGCTTTGATCGACTTACTCGGCGGCTTAACACAGCCAACAGTCTTCTCGGGCTGGGGTGGAGCATAACTAGTCTGAGAGCAGTCACGTGCATAGTGTCCTGGCTTCCCGCATGTGAAGCAAGTCCCTGAGGTTGGACGGGGACCCGCACTGAGAAGCGGTCTACCAGTAGGCATGGCTGAAACATACGACTGAGCTGGGGAGGGCACCACATAGGATGGCCTCGGTGCATATCCGGAAGGAAGAGCGGAGTTTGGAACCCAAATCCGGCGCTTCTGGGAACTAGAGCCAGAGGAAGATCCCAAATCACGGTTGTGCTTACGAGACTCCTCGTAAGTGAGCTGAGCTGTCTCTGCATTGATGGCCTTATTCACAAGAGCTTGGAATGTATCACAATGATGCAGGTGGAGATCACGACGCAACTTGGGGTTGAGACCCTTCCGGAACCTAGCTTGCTTCTTGGCGTCCGTGGACACTTCTTCTGTAGCATAGCGAGCGAGGTTCTCAAACTCTCTACTATAAGCATCAACAGCCATCTTATTCTGGGTGAGACTACAGAACTCTTCTCTCTTGCGATCGATGAGGGCTTCAGGAATGTGATGCTCGCGAAAAGCCTCAGTGAAATCCTTCCAGGTAGGAATCTGGCCAGCTGAAAGCATAGCCTCATAGTTCTGCCACCAAAGACTAGCAGGACCTTCCAGGTGGTATGTGGCATAAGTGACCTTGTCATCTTTAGCTACGTTCGCGGAACGCAGCTTATGAGTGATGCTACGGAGCCAGTCATCTGCATCGAGTGGCTCGATGGAATGATGAAAGGTAGGTGGGTGCAAGCGAATGAAGTCATGAATGGTCGCAGACTTATTGGACTGATGTGCGGTGTTCTCCTCGATACGTGCCAACAAACGGTTAGACTCACGCTTGTTCCTCTCCATCTCTAACATGAATTCTGTCAACGAAGGCGGGTCGGGAGGATCCTCATCCCTACCATCTCCATGGTTCTGGCTACGAACAATAGAACTTGATGACATCCTGAGAAACGAAACCAGGGACGGAGTCAGCATCAATCTATAGGCTATAGAATGTAGGATAAGGAAATTAGTATCTCTCGAATTCCTAGGGCAATTCCGGCAGCATAACGGCAGTAAAATGCTCAGAATGAGACATCCTGCTAAAAATGGGGTAGTACAACAACTCAAGATCACCACTCAAGGTTCTGGGATAGTACTAAACAGACTACACCGGAAATATTCAAAACTGGGGTATGACTCTGATCAACCAATCCTATGGGACTATGGAGTGGTAACACGTGATCCTGATAGACGGAAGAGAAGCCTAGTTCCTTAAACCCGTCGGAAAGATAGGATGACTCAGATCAGAAGGCCATGAGGTATAAGAAGTAAAAAGAGCCTTACGTTCCTTCCCACAATCAATTCCCTTACATAACTAAAGAATTTCTAGACTCAACTTCGACCAGTTTGGCTTGGCAATCCTACAGGCAGTCAGGCTCTGATACCAACGCTGTCAGGACCCCGACTCAATGCCACATCGATCTAGCATGTAACACCTCATATCACTTTGCGGCCTCACGCACGGTATCCCCACGGGTGTCGCCTTACCTTTGCCCGGGACCGTTTGCGCCTTTTGGCACACATATATGATGGTGTCGCTAGCATCCATATGATAAAGAGCCCGGGCTGACATGGCTAGTCGTAAACCCAAAGTGGCACTAACTTACAGGGACAGGCATCCATGACCCAGCATCGAACGTGTCGGTCATCAGCGAGTGAATCCAGGCTGTAGCACTGGGCTAACAGGACTCCGGTGAACCGGGCTGTAGCGGGCTAGCAGGACTCCGGTATTCATCGCGTGACATTTCCCCGAAGGGACAGACACAGGATCGAAGAAGGACACATGCCGGCCAGCCTAAGTGTTCCGGAGCAGTAGCAAGCTACCAGAGCTCAGTGGAAGCACTAGGAGACATTTCCCGGTAAGAAAGACTACTAAGGATAAACAACTAGATAGTCAGATCCCACACATAGCAATACACATTACACGTACGCATAACATGCAAGTATGTGTTGTACAACATGGCATCACAGCATAACTCAACAACTCATATAGATAAGGGCTCAGAAGAGCCATCATAGCATTTATTACAAATGGGGGTCACATGACCCAACATTCAGAGCAATCAAGCAACAAACGGAAGCATTACATGTCTGAGTACAGACATCTATAAATGAAAAAGGCTGAAAGCCTGACTATCTACAACGTCCGATCAAGATCGTAGCTGAGGTACAAGCTACTTGTCGAAGTCCACGAGAACACTAATAAGACCGAAGTCTCCGCTGCAAAAACATAAATAAAGCAACATGAGTACAAAGGTACTCAGCAAGACTTACATCAGATCCTATCATACATGCATTTGTATCAAGAGGGTAATGTGGGGTTTAGTTGCAGCAAGCCAGCTTTGACTCTGTGGCTATCCTGTTCTACGACTACCAGAAACTCTTGAGGTGATATGGCGCACACGAGTCCACTAATCACCACACAATACACTACTATGGATTCATCCCCGTCTCCCTACGAGAAGGCCATCCATAGCACTCACACTTGTCTTGAGCATTTTAGAGTATCCACTTCAAGTTGTCTATGTACCATGTAAGCATCCAAGAAGTCCATAACCGCGGACCCGGCTATTTGAATAGATCATGTTAACCCTGCAGGGGTGTACTTCTTCACACACGCTCTCGCCACTTACCGCCATGTACACGTCATGTATCTCGGCAACCTTCAAGCGGAAGCCTGGCGAGGGTGTCGGCCACGACCTGACTAACCACACAAGACTCTAGCCCAGGTTTATCGCCTATTCGGGTTCCATCCGCAAGGAGATCCGGCCGGGGTGTCGCTCACGGCCCCAAACGATGTGTGCAGGGTTCCCGAGCCCACCATCCGGGTGCCACTCGGTACACCAGGCCACGTGTGCCTAGTCTGTCCCAAGCCCACCCTGCCGGGTGTCACTTGGTAGAAAAATAGCACTACCTACAAACACCAGAAACTAGTTGCGACTCCTGGACAGAGATCAAGTCGGTTAATAAGTCGAGAGGGCTTGGAGCGCCCGGAGCCCAATGTGTGGTAGTATCGAGTCATTGGACAACATACATAGAACTCGGTGCTTAAGGACGGTTCCAGTGAGACAACCCACCATGTACTCCTACATGGCCTCTCACCGCTACCTTTACCAAATCGTGTTCACACACTTCACTCTCAACATCAGAACATATCTTAACACTCCAATTCATTCCCAATGAACCAGACCTGACACAACTCTAAGCAATAGCAGGCATAGCATGGTAGGAACACAACATGGCTCAATCAACTCCTACACATGCTAGTGGGTTTCAACTATTTACTGTGGCAATGACAGGTCATGCAGAGGAATGGGTTCAACTACCGCAGCACAAAGTAGCAGATGAATCGTTGTTGTCCTAATGCAATAACTGAGAGCAGGAGCGAGAGAGTAGGGTTTTATCGAAATGAACAAGGGGGGTTTGTTTGCCTGGTAAATCAACAAGGGAGGCACTGCTTCATAGACAGGCAATCTGGAACGGACTCCGGAGCAGGACCTATCGAGAAGGAACAGTGTCGGCAATCAATACACAAACATATGCAACAATATGATGCATGAACATGGCATGAAGATGTGATGTTGTTTGAGCTAATGCAACTAGTATTCATTTGGTTTGAAGTCCATTTGAACCAAAAGCTCAAATGCATCTCCAAAGTAGGCTCTTATAAATGCCATAATGTGTTTTCTCATATACAGCATGTATAAGTTGGTTTGTCATGCATGAAACTAGTACGGATGGATAGGTTGCATTTTTCTGATAATTTTCATATATAAATTATTTCAATCTGAGCTACGGTTGAATTTCTATGAATTTTTGAAGTTTAAATCAATTTTTGGAATTTCCTGATTTATTATAATTCCAGAAAATATATATTGCGTCAGCATTGAGTAAGCATGACGTCAGTAGTCAACTGCGGCTGACTGGGGTCAAACCTGACGTGTGGGGTCCACACGTCAGTGTCAGGGGGTTAAACAGGGTTAGTTTAATCCTAATTAAAAAGGTTAGCGGCGCTGGGGCCCACTGTCAGTGAGACAACTAATTAACTGAGTTAATTAGCGCTAACTAAACTAATACCTAAACTAAACAGGGGCATGGCCCACGCGTCAGTGACCCTGGGGGGGTCAAACCCCAGGTCAAACAAGTCAAACCCGCCGGCGGTTAGTCGCCGGCGAGGTCCGCGGCGTACTTGTGCCCCGGGTTTCCTCTGTGGTGCTCCAAATGACGCGCGGCTAGGTGCGTTGGAAAGCCAGCTCGATGGCGCGTCGGCCGGTGGCCGTGGCTGGGCCTGGGATGGCCGGAGTCGACGACGGCGAGCTCGGCTGTGGCCTCCGGAGTTCGGTCGTGCACGAAAACGCGTTTGGAGCTCGAAGACGAGCGAAGCAAAGCGCTAGGGATGCTCTACGGGGCCTTACGAGTGTGTTGGACTCGCCGGGGTGACCAAATGGTCACCGGAGCTGCGTCGACGGCGAGCTCGGCGGCGGCGGAGGTTCGGCCGTGGTGGGGAAAGGGCTACGGCGTGCGGGTGACCAAGCGGAGAGGGGGAAACGGTGGCGGAGCTCACCGCGGTTGCAGCGGGCGTCGAAGCGGGCTCGGGGACGCACTGGAGACGACGAATCGACGGCGATGGCGATCTGCGGCGGCCGGAGGTGATGAAGGCGACCGCGACGTTCCAGGGTGTCCGGCGCCTTGTGGCTTGACGGAGGAGACGAGGAAGTCGTGGCGGAGCTTCTGCGCGTGCCGGAGAGGCGAGGGGGAGGCTGTGGCGGAGGCTAAGGCGAACGGCGGCGACCGGCGCGTTCGGACACGAGAGAGAGAGAGCGAGGGAGAGGAGAGGAAGAATCGGGGGAGAGTAAGAGGGTACGGAGGGGCGTGGCGACGTCCGGGCGTTCGAGGGCGACGAGGAGGGCGCCAGGCAGGCAGGGAGGCTGGTGGCGTGGCGCGGTGGCGCGCGCGCGCGCCGGGCACGCTCCCATCCCTCTGTCGATGAAGAAGACGACAGAGGAGGGCCAGTGGGCTGGGCCGGCGCTGGCTGCTGGGCCGGCCAGGCCGCAGGTAAGTTTCTCCTCTTTATTTCTGTTTTCTATTTTTCTGACATTTGTTTTGATTTAATAAAATACTAAATCATTTTATTACCTTATGCCAATTTTTGCAGGAGCTAACTATATTATTCCAGAGCTCCTTAATAAATGGCATAGTTTTTGGACCATATTATATATATATAACAATATATATCCAAGGCAAATAATTATCGGATTAATCCAAATGGCCAAAATTAAATATCCATAAGCTCCTAAAAATATTGGTTTGATTTTTATCTCTGTCCAATATTTTCAGAGGGCAACATGAACATTTTCTTGGACCTTTTTGGAACAATTTTTATTTGGGTCATTTTCAGAGATGATTCTGAGGGTTCCACCAATCCTCATTTCAAATTTAAATGGAATATAAACATGATGCACAAATGACTAGCTAGTCTAGGTCATACCAGACTAGGGATGTGACATGATGTTTCTTGAACTGGTCGATGTAGCCAGTCAGCAAGCAGTGGATGACGAATATATGGAGGAGCCCATCAGCCAAGCTAGGTTTGACGACACTAACGATGAAGAGAAGGTGGAGAACATGGACAGCTTAATCGATGATGAATACGATGGTGATGACATGCCAACAATTGAGTGGAACAGGGAAAAACCTGAGCTTAGTGTAGGTACCATTTTCCAATCAATGGTGGACTGTCGGAATGCAGTGACAACATGGTGCATTATATCTGAAAACAACTATAAGATTAAAAGGAGTGAGCCAGCAAAGTTCATAGTTTTTTGTCCATATCCTAGGTGTAGGTGGAAGTTGCATACATCTCGTATGAGAAAGAGCAAATATATTTAGGTAATCCAAGTTCAGTTAGTAATTTAGTTTCTTATCATTGAGTAAGGTTTCTTAACTGTTCTTTACCCTTTTATTTTGTTTCAGATAAAGAAAAACCCACACAAGCACACCTGTCCACCTGGAGGGGGAGGGGGGAAGGCCAAAACCAAGCTAGCAAAAACTAGGTGGGTGGCAGATGCTATATTGGATTGGTTGAAAGAAGAACCTGGACTTGGTCCAACAACACTCCACGGGAAGCTTTTTGAGAAGTACAAGATAGAAATTCCTTACATGAGAATTTTCAATGCTAGGGAAAAGGCTCTTGACATAATTAATGGTCAATGGAATGATAGTTTTCAGCCGGTTTACACTTTCAAAGCTGAAGTGGAGATGGCAAGTCCAGGGAGTGTTGTAGAGATTGACAAGCATACAGTTCCATTCAAAATAAAAGGGAAGTTATTTCAGAAGGAGTGCTTCAGAAGGGCTTTTGTTTGTTTCAAGGCTTGCTGGCAGGGGTTTCTAGATGGTTGCAGGCCCTATTTGGCTGTAGATGCTACACATTTGACTGGAAGATGGAGAGGACAGCTAGTAACAGCTTCTGCAGTTGATGGACACAACTGGCTATTCCCAGTTGCATTTGGTGTGGTGGAGGCAGAGTCTGAGGAAAGTTGGGTCTGGTTTCTGCAGCAGTTGCGCAACATTATAGGCACACCCCCAGGTTTAGCTATACACACAGATGCTTGCAAGGGTTTAGAGAGTGCAGTGGAAATTGTATTCGCTGGAGTGGAGCATAGGGAATGTATGCGACACCTAGCGCATAATTTCAAAAAGAAGTTCAAAGGTAAAGTTTATGATGAGAACTTATGGCCAACATCATACACAAGCAGCAAAAGGAAGCATGAACACCATTTGAGAGTGTTGTATGCTCAAAATCCTCTTGTGAAGGAGTACATGGATGCACATCATGGCAAGGTGTGGTCAAGAAGTAAATTCAACAAAATCTGCAAAGTAGATTATGTGACCAGTAACCTGGCAGAATGCTTCAATTCAAAGTTCAAGTCAGTGAAAGGGCTCTTGTTGTGGAAAGCATTTGACAAGATGAGGCAAATGATCATGATAAAGATGGCCCTTCGCAAAAGAATTGCAGAAACACAATATGTTGGTCATCAAATGCTCCCATCACTGATTAAGGCACTGCACTTGAAGGCAAGATGACTGAAGATGAAATGTATTCGATCTGGTACATATGAGGGAGAGGTTACCTATACTGACACTAAAAATAGGGTATGGAGGTATCCTTTGAACCTAAGTACTAGAGAATGTACTTGTAGGCAATGGCAGATCCGTGGGAAGCCATGCATACATGCCCTACATCTGATGACCGTTATCGGGGGTGCAGATGGTGAAGTTGATCAATTTTGCTCTGAGTATTTCTCTGTTGCCAAATTTATGGCTCCTTATGCTGACAATGTGCCTGCACTATTGGGGAAACATCAATGGAACATAGTAGATCCAGGGTTCAAACTCCACGCTCCTGTCATTACTAGACCACCAGGAAGACCAAGGAACCAGAGGATTAGAGCAGGTGAGGAGGGTCGTCTAGCAAAGAAGCGTACTTGCAAAAAATGTGGAGTTCTGGGGCATGTTGCTAGGCTTTGTACCAATGCAGTGGATGCATCATTTGGAGAGGAGGAAAGATGGACAACAGCCAATGCTGTGGAGAATGCAGCAGCAATGGTGACTGAAGATGCAGTGGAGAATGCAGCAGCAAATGAAGCAGTGGAGAATGCAGCAGCAAATGAAGCATCTTGGTATGTGTTTGCACCCTTTGTAGAATGCAGCTACCCTTTTGTTTGCATTTGTTCTCTTTTTTGCCTATGGCTTATAATTTTATTTACCAGCTCTAGGGAGAAAAGGCCAAGAGATGAAGAAGCAGAAGATTTTGAAACCATGGCCTTTGATGGTTTTGAATCTATAAGAGAGGAAGAGGAGGGCATAATTTTTCCAATTGTGCCTTTAAAGATTATTGAACCCATAGATGACCGACAAATGGTCGTCAAGTGCTCGGCGAGTGCAACTACTCCATCAGCACCTCCACGAGGAAAACCCCAAGTAAAGCCCAAGATCAAAAGGAACAAGAGTCTGAAAGAAAAGAGCATCTCAACTAGGGAAACCAGGAGCAAGACGGTGAAGCCAGCTGCAAACACAAGGATCAAGTCGAAAATTTGAATTAAGTTGTTGGGAAATGTTTGTGTTGTCAATTTCAGGGTGAGTGGATTGCTTAAAACTTGGTAGATTTGTATTAAGATGTTGGCATCTTAAAACTTGGTAGATTTGAGCTACTGTGAAAACTTATCAGTTGTAATAATGTTGCTTCTACTTTGGTTTCTTATTTGAGTCGGAATTCAAATTTCCATCAAAATTTGAATTTAAATCAATATTTGAATATGGGCCAAAATTTGGATTCGAGTCAAAGTTGAAGTTGAACATTGGAGGTTCATTGCTCTGTGCGGTGTATTTGATCGAGCATTTGAAGTCCAATATTCGTAGGTGAACAGTCCGAATGAGAAATGTGCTAGAAACGAGCTCGAAAGCTAGGGTAAACAGCCCTATTTGAAATCAAGTTTTTTTGACCTTGCCTAAATGAGGCATATATATTTTTATTAACACTTGTTCCATATATATAGGGTAAAAACGAAGTCTCAATATTTATTGATTAATATTCATATTACTACATTTTTTTTTGAAAAAATATGCTTTTATTTCAAAACCGTCAAATAACACGTTTTAGATATGAAATTGAAAAGTTAAGTTCAGATCCTTCTTACTCACTCCAAAATGAAGCTATGGAGATTTTTCTGATTTTTTAAATTATATTGATTTTTTTTCAAACCCTAAACCCTCTCTCCCTATTCTACGAACTCTGAAAATGTTCATAAGTGATAGCTCATTTGTGTGAAGACTTTTTTCATGAAAATGACCTACACCAAGTTTATATTTTTTTCTCATAACCTTGTCACATATGACGGCTATGTGCACAAGAATTACAACATTTTGATTTTTTCTGAATTTTTTAAAAACATTTGAACTTGATTTTGACAAATCACTTAAAAAATGATTTTTCAAAAAATGCCCCTATACCGAGTTTATATTTTTTTATGGTAACTAGGTCTCATAAACGGACGAACTACATTTGTTTTATATTTTTGCGATTTTTTCTAATTTAGTTATGGCCATTTAAAATCTGGTCAAACCCTAATAACCCCGTTGACTCGCTCATAACCCCGCACAAATGCTACAAACCCTAGCGTCGAACGTGCGCCGTCGGATCCTACCAAGCGCTAAACACCACCCATCAGATGTGGGGTAGGCATGCACGATCCGCGTGATGCATCCTGATTGGCTACTGCACTGTCCTTCTCGGGTTTTTTACGATCTGCCCCACTTTACATATGAAATTGTATTTTTCACACATGACCACCACATGTCAGTGTTAAGAGTTGGTTCAAATATTCAAACTACAAAATACAATGTGGCAAATCGTCAATATAGCTTCCCCTTCTCCTCTTCTCCATCTGACAGACAAAGGCATCGAGCAGATCAAGCAATTCCTCTGTTTCTTTCCCCATCTTCTCGTTCTTCTTCCTCTCGAGCAATTCCTCTGTTTCTTCCTCTCAGGCGATATGTCGACCTCCTCGTCAGCCCCCCGTTCCACGTGGCCGGTGTATGGTCCAGTGCCGATGACTCGATGCACTGACTGCCCACGGACTGCGCCACTGAAGCGGTTGACTTCGAAGGAGGAGAAGAATGGGAACTTTGGGCGCGAGTACGTCAAATGCGAGAGCAAGCCGGAGGGGCAGGTTAGATCTGAGTTTTCCTCGCATCCTTTATCTCTAATTTCTCAAAAAATCTGTCAGATTTGGATTTAGGTTACATGATTTCATTTTCAGATCGTGAAGAAATGCCACCATTTCGAGTGGATGGATGATTACATCCAGAGGCTTCAACGGTCGGGCTTGCTGGATTCGAGGGGGAATGCAATCCGCGAGTCCAATCTGCCCCATGACAGTGCCGCTCCGGCAGTAGCAGCGCGTCCGGTAGATGTCGAACTGAAGACAGAATTGAAGAAGATGAATAAGAACTTCAAGGAGCTTATTGAGTTGAAGAAGCAATCCAATCTGATAGCTTTAGGAATACTTGCTCTAGGAATTTTTTACTTGATGGCCATCTCTCGTTAGAGATGTTTGTCTACTGTTGTTGCCACTGTTTAGCAATCCAAGTCTGTTTATCTCAAATGCAACTCTGTTTAGTGCAACTGTCGATCTCTGAATGTATGCAGTTTACTGTTAAGTTTCGACACTTTCAGTTTCGGCAGAAAACAACTACCAGTTCAGTGATAGGATTATTTTGTTAGCTAATAACCTCGAGTGTTGGATCATACCCTAGCTCGTCAGATGACAATAAGTAGTACTTGAGCAGCACAAGGGATATACATCAAGTTCATCTCTTCTCTCTCGCACTTGCCAAACTTTTGTCCTCGAGTTCGTCAGTTTTGCTAAAAAAAACCTAGTTCGCGGGCACAAAGAGAAAGCCCAGAAACAAGCGATGTTTCTTTTTTTGTTTAGGAAGGATTGCTTTGTTCTTTTTTGTTTCTAATTGCTTTTTTCATTAATTTGATTGCCCAATCTCTTCTATCTCATTGAGGAATTTTTTGGCTTTCCTTTATGGGTCCCTTCATTTTTTAGAATCAATGTTTTTGCAAACCGCAGTATTATTATGCCTGGCGAAATAATACTTCATGATTAGAAAAAGAGGTCTAACCCTCTTTTTTATATACTTCAAACATAGTGTAGTTAAAACTACACTTTTGACTAAAGCCAAATATCTCAAAGTATTTGATACTTCAATATTTCTGAAAACCAAAGTATTCTTTGAAGGGAGCCCTTCTTTGAATACCTAAAAAATACAGAGCTCTCAAACCAAAGCCGTGTACAAATGTACAATATGTTCTTATTTTTAGAAGGCATCTATAAACACATCATTTTTAGTTTGTTTGGTTAATTTTTCCCACGCCAATTAGCCGTGTCTAAACTTGGGACAAACAAAATACAAACATAACAAAGCATTAATGTAACACACATAACTTAACTTAGATAGGGTTGCTAGGGCAACATAAGTTCTTACATAGACACCAATAGATAATCCCTAATAATTAACCTTACATAGATAGGGTAGCTAGCTCGGGCAACACACACACCAAACGCACACTACATAGTAGATAGATAGGGTAGCTAGGGCAACACCGCCATGTCTTCACCGTCGTCTTCACCTTAACCGCCGGCTTCACCGTCTTCTTCGCCGCCGGCTTCAGTACTCCTCCTCCTCAAGGCCGTTGTCGCCGATGTAGTACGGGAGGCTGTGCATGCAGTTGCGAGCGGGGAAGATGCTCTCGAAGTCGGTGAAGATGTTATAGGTCGTGAATGCGATGAACTCGCACCCACACCAATACACCTTGCCGAGCAGGTAGTAGGCATCGAACCTGTTGGTGAAGTGGACAACGAGCCCTACCACTAGAGCGTTGGCGTGGGGACGCTGCTCCACGAGGTTGAACATGGGCGGCGAGCCCGCCGGGAGGTGGTGGAAGCCCGCACGAAGGAATCCCCGTGCAAGCTCAGTGCTTCCCCTCCAGCGGGAGAACGCCCACACGCGGAGAGATTCCTCGACGACGACGTTGGCGGGGTACCGCCGTTCCGGCACGGTGGGCGGCGCTTGGAACGTCGGCCCATTGTACTGCATATTGCTTGCTTCATTGAGTGGAACAGCTTTGGCTTTTGGGGGAAGAAGAGAAGTTGGAGGCGCAGATGGATCTGTAGAAGAAGATGCAATGAATGGCAGTTTAAATAGCTGGGGGAGACGCATTGGGTACATGCGCAACCGGCGTAGATCGTGACTCAGTGCGTGCGTGAACCGATGCGATCATCAATTTGTGAAAGTGAATCGATGTGAGCGTGCTTTGCATGCTCTGCGTTGGCGGCTGCCTGCCTCCCCCTTCTGCGTGCTCTGCGTTGGAGGCTGCCTGCCTCCCATTCACGAGCGTGCGTGCATCCTGTGGCGTGAACCGATGCCTCGACATATGGACGCGACCGTGCGTGCAGCCTGCCCCTTCTGCCACCGGCATGTATGCATGCGACGCGTGTAACGATTCTGCAGAGCGACTGAATCCACCGGCAACCGTGCGGCATGGATCGATGCGTGCGTGTCGGCGTGCATGCATGCGATTAGGTCTAGGTCACTAGATGCGTGCGTGGCTGTGTTCGCATGCATAGCAGGCTACATCGATGCCAAAGTCAGGCATGCATAGCAGGCTGCATCCACCATAGCAGGCTTTTTTAATTGGGCTCCCTTTTTAATTTATTACCAACAAACTAACGGGCCCGTCCTATGAACACAAACACGGCCCAAACAGCGAAGCCACAGCCACAGTCAACAGAGTCCAACGTGGCCCCACAAGTCAGTTAACGGCCAAGATGACAAACGTCTGTTATGAACATTTGTGAGAGTTTCAGCTAAGAGAATGGGGAAAAGTGAGCAAAAGTTTGAAGCATGGGGAAAACTGAGCACAACTAAGGAATTAGGGGCACAGATGACGAAAAATCACGCGTCACAGAACTGCTTTCGTCAAGGGTGACCGACACATGGCATCCACCATAACGGAACGCTGTTAAGCTATCGGGTCGGGTTTTGGATCCGATAACCCGTTAATAGCCCCGACCAATGGGGATTTTCCACGTGTAAAATCATCATTGGCTGGAGCAAACACGTGTCTGCTCACCGTTGGGACAGATGTCATCCGCTCATTGGACCGAAGGCGCCTATGATACGGCGACACATGGCACGGCCCAACAGAGGCCCATTCCTGTGAAAAGGCCGGCCCGTTTGACTTGGTCAAAAGGTGGCGGGCCGGCCCACGGAAAGCCTGTTAACGGCCTGTTCGCATATAGCCCATTTATAGCCTGCTAACCTAGGGCCCGTTACGCCCTATCCGAATTAGGCCCAGTAGCGTCATCTGGGCCGTCCAATATGATTCAGCCCATTTTAACTTCTGGCCCATGTGTGGCCCATGACTTCTTTTGGCCCATATGAGGACCTTTGTAACTCTTGGCCCATTAACGGCCTGTGGTGAAACTGGCCCGTAATGAACAGTGTATCACTTTATACCCATTAACGCCCCGTTATTCCATTGGGTCGTTTCCAGCCCAAGCTATCTTTCAGCCTTCTCAGGGCCCATTGATTCTTGGGCTCATTTGCAGCATTCTGTTACATACGGTCCGTTACTGTCATTTTCTGCTTGTGGGCCAAATTTAGCCCGTCGTCATAGTCGGCCCGTTTGCGGACCGTTAATACGTTGGGCTGTTTTCATGTCAAAAAAACCCGCTGGGCTGTTTCCATAGAGTTATCAAATACGGCCTATTAACGGCCCGTTATGGTGCACGAATAGTGCGGCCCATGATTGGCGAAATTATGATACGCCCCGTAGAAGGCCCATGGATCCTACGGCCCGTATGAGGCCCATGGATAGTACGGCCCATAGAAGGCCCATGGACCCTACGACCCGTAGAAGGCCCATTGATCCCTAAGGCCCGTATAGAAGGTCGATGGATCCTACGACCCGTATAGAAGGCCAATGGTCCTACGGCCGAACGAAGGCCCATGGATCATACGGCCTGCAGGAGGCCCATGGTTACAACAGTTCGTGTGTTGCCATGATTATTTTGGCCTAGTTACCAAAAATAGGCTATTGTGGCCACTAGAAAAACACAGAAAAAGAACTGCAGTGACTACAAGCAAACAACTAAACAAGACAATAAGGAAATAAATAAGCAAGCAATTAAGGCTAGCCTATTACCGCTATTACACATATTACATCCACTGGGCATCAAAGTTCGCCACCAGTGCAAATATAGGTAACAAAGCAGCATATTACATACACTTGGCCATCAAAATTGGCCACCAGTGCAAATAAACGTGGCATCAAAACAAGAGCATAACTGAAACAACTTCAGAAGAGCTCAAGAAACGTTATCCTGGGTATCCACCATGCTGGCAATAAGCTTAGCAAGCTGATTAGCTTTGTCCTGTTTGGCGCTAAAATCCTCCAATGCTTGTTGTTGCACCAGAAAGTATGCATCTGAATGCTCCAGGGACTTCCGCAGTCCTTCCGCTTCTTGTCGCAGCACAGCTGATCAATGTCTTTCAGCTTGTAGTTGAGACTCAAGAAACCGAACTGATTCAGATAGTGAGTTTGAATAGCTTGTGCAAGCGGTAGTGGCCAGTAACTCGAACACTAAACCAAGACATGACTTTGGGGTTGTCTCGCTGTCTTCAAGATAGTCTTCCTTAGCTGTTTTATCAGCTTTGTTGGAGACCAACAAGGATGTGTCACTATCCTGAACCTTATCTGCATTACTTCCTTTACCATTGCTTAATAAGGCACTCTTCCCCAATATTCTGTCAGCATTCTAAAAGAAGAAACAAGCAGACACATAACAAGTTTAGCATGTACTAGTATATGAAACTCATTTCGGTGAACCAGTTCATTAGTAAGGTGGACGGGATTAAACTACCAAGTCTTCTATTGCCAAGTACTAGTACATAATAAAAGCATCAACCAAACATATATCTATGTCCTATGGTCACTGCATTGTCTTGCCAAATCAAAATAGAGACACGGTTCAAATCATATCAGTTCAAGACAAAGCAGCAGTGAAAGAATACAAAGCGTGGGAAACTACACGGCACAACAAGATTTCAGATGGGTACCACGGGTCTACATGTACAACAACACTATTGGCTCTGTTGTGATGCTAGTAATGCGCATGATATGAAAGTTAACTGTATACACAATTGAAATTGAAATCAACAGAGCTATTGATAAGAGCAAACCTGTTAAAGAAACATGCGTGAACATACCTGTTGTGCCATTGGAGTTTTGATTAGATCCTTCAATTTAAAAATAAGTTCATATCAGTAAATACAATGATACAAGAGCAAAGCAATCATAGTTAAAAAAGGCGCGCCTAAGCGAGCGCTTAAGCGCGCCTAGGCTCTAGACGTTGGCAAAACGTATTGCGCATAACTACGCATAATCTATGCATAACTGTGCATAAGCATGCGCTTTGGTCAGTAAAGCGCAAGGCGGTGGCAAAACGCACAATTAACGCCTAGCGCTTTTTTGAACTATGATAGCAATGGAATCTTAAATTAGAACAGTTGTTCTTCAGGTTTAGGCACTTGTTCTACATGAACAGAGTACAGTAAGACGCAAGAATAAAATACTTCAAAATAAAAAATGAGCTCATAGACCTTACCACATTCTTGGTTCAGGACCAGTACAGAACAAGGCGTTCCCAGTCATCGTCCAGTAAATATGTCTCCGAAGAACGTAAGGGAATTTGATGAGTTTCTTTGCCGGTGAAGTACATTTTCTTCAGGTAATTCTGATACTGCCACCAAGCATTCTTGAAGATAGCAGAGGTATTAGCACAGGTTACCTCATCCTGAGTTTCCAAATCGGTCCTTCTCTATGGAGAAAAATGGGAAAATTTGCTGTATTATAACCATCATGGAGGTAGGATGTATGGGACGAAGCAAAGTAATTGCCATGAATAACATTACTTACACATAACTCCTGGACAAACACCTGCAACTGGCATTTTCCTTCATCTTCAATATAATATTTCCAAGATGGGAAGATGCGCACATATGATTTAACAACATCCAATGTGATAGATGCTAAACTACGACTGGCTGGTTGTGCTTCCTCCACAGGAATAGGCGTACTAACTGGTGGAGTTGGGGTTTGCCGTGAAAGTACTGGCCCTTTGGGCACTGGAGCTGCCTTACTAACTGCTGTTGTTTGGGAGCTCTATGGTGGAGATGCTGTTGTGTCAACATGAACTAGGTTACTATCGGCTGGGGTTGGGGTTAAATTGGGTGAAGCTGGTTCTCTGTCCATCGCAGTAGGGGTACAATCTGCGAGAGTTTGGGTTATGTGTGGTAGGACTGGTTCTTGTGCATGTACAACTGGGGTGCTATCTCCACCAAGAGGTAGCACTGTTTTATTTGAATACCGTGTTTTTATTCCGCTAGATACTGGCATCACCCGCTCCAATTCAAATGGCTGATAAACAGGAAACATAGTTGAATGTACAGACATTGTATGAGAGACAGATGCAATAGATAGTGTGGAAAAAAGAGGGCATGAAATAGTTGACATGTATATTGTTTAACTAAAATGGATAGCATGACATAATTTCACATATATGATGTCTATCTAAACTGGATAGCATAGCATAACATAATTCAAAGATATGATGAATAACTAAATAGGATCGCATGACATAATTCACCTACATGTTATCTAAGTAATCAGGATCGCATCATTTAATTCACATATGTGATTTATATGCTAAACAGAGGGCATTCGATATGATGTTTGGACTAAGAACATGGTGTTGAATATTGTCTATATGATGTCTAAACTATGCAATGCAAGACACCGTATGTATGATATGAGCAGTATAACCGTGCCAAGTTAGAGCATACACCTCAGTGGGGGAATAGGACTGGTCATCTGTCTCTGAATCCATCTCTGAGGAGCTATCGGGACCCAACAAGAGATCTGCTTCGACAGGTAGCACTGTCTGCTCTGAAGGCCTTATTTTCACTCCAGATTTTTCCATCTCCCACCCAAATGGCTGATTCACAGGAAGAGTAGTTTAATGTACAAACATTGTCAACAAATGGAAATGTAATGAAGAAAAGGATGGGCAAGATATCATTCAAATATATGATGCCTGGTTAAACATGATGGCATTGCACATTTCACATATATTATGGCTGGCTAAAAGACATGAGACTGCATAATTCCCATATATGATATAGAAACTAAACAGGTGGCATTACAGAACATGTCTAAACTAAGCAGATGACATATATGATGTCAAAAGTAGGCACTGCAAGGCAACATATGCATGATATGACTAACATCATCATGCCAAGATAGAGCAAACACCTTGGGGGTAAATAGGAGTGGTCAGCGGCGTATGAATACGCCTCAGAACAGATATCTTCCTCTGGATTACAATCTGGAGAGGGGTGGGGAGGGTTTGCCATTGAACCCACCATGGAGCGATGTCTGCATGACATTGTATTGCCGCGCAAAACTCTTCTCTTTTTCTCTACATGTTCAGCATGACTATGTACAATATCTGACATGCATACGAAAAAAATATGGTGAGATTATGTAAGGAGAGCATGCAGAAATTTAGAGTGATGGTAACAACCAGTGGATCGACATTTTTCCGTTGAACCAAAATAGCCCTAATGGGTCGATGTGAATGTATAGTAATAAGTGACGCAACAAGTGTACAACCTCTTTGCCGTAGCCGTGTCGACCTCAGCATCATTGGGTTGGTCGCTGAAGCAGTTGAGGCAGAGGTGGCTGTCGGAGGTGTGGAGGAAGATCTGAGGAATCTGTAGACGGCATCCAGGGCACTGCTCTATTGTGATGGATCGTTCTGTCGTTGGAGCAGCTCCGTGAGCCGTAAGACGTCAAGGCTGATGCAGCACAAGACAGACATCGTCAATCTCAAGTGGGATTCTAAT
The DNA here is from genome assembly GCF_002162155.2 of Triticum dicoccoides. Lineage (NCBI taxonomy): Eukaryota > Viridiplantae > Streptophyta > Magnoliopsida > Poales > Poaceae > Triticum > Triticum dicoccoides. The sequence goes on along the minus strand of NC_041385.1, from coordinate 380,604,685 downwards.
AGCATCTCCAATAGATGATGAAAAATGAATGTAAAATTAACATCACAAAAAACCACCTGACTACAACAGATGAGGTAAAAACTGTTGACTCTGAACTTAACTGTCGAATCTGAAATTAACTGTGGAATCTGAATGCTACTGTCGAAACTGAACGCAATGGTAGCAGAGAGACACTTGACATGTAGTTTAGGGAGGGCCTGCAGTTCATCTTCAACCTGCACACCCCTGAGCTGCCTGCCACCACCGGCCGAACTGCCGGCCCCAGCGCCGCCATGCCGCCCCGAAACAACTCGCCACCGCCGCCCCGACCAGCCCTCTAGGCCCCCCGCCCCCATCCTGAACCCTAAGATAGATAGTGGGGTACCTCTCCGGCGAGCCCCTGTCCCCATTGCGGGTGGTTCTTCATTAACTCCAGCGAGCCCCCCCACCCCCTGAAAATCGACTGACCCAAAAGTCGATTCAGTCGACTGAAGTGTGGCTTAATCGGAGCAGAGCAATAGCATGAGCGAGGGGGGAGTAGCAGCAGCAGCTGGGCGAGCGAGCGATCGAGCAAGAGCTGGAGCAGCAGCAGCAGATCCGGCTGGTATGGACGCTGCAGCCGAAGGGGCCTCGCACTGGGGGAGAGCCGCCGTGGAGATGTCGCCCGCGGCGCCGGCTTCAAGGTAGGCGCTCCATGGGGGTGCGGGATGGAGCACCATCGGCGCCGGGAGGTCGAGTTAAGGAGAAGGTGCAATGCGATGAGTGTACAACCTCTTTGGTGGCGCCGAGTAGGCCTCGGCTTCGTCCCAGGAGTCGGTGAGGATGCTGCGGTTCCGGTGGAGCAGGTTAAGGCGGCGCTGTGGGGATGGAGCAGTCGCGATAGACGAGGCGATCGTCGGAGCAGCTCCTTGGAGGCGGAGAACAGGGCGGCTGAACCGGCGGGATGGCGAGATGGACGACGGATCCTCATCCGGGGAGGTGGACGAGGGACGTCGAGCTGTTGCGGTGGACGACGTCGTCGGGGAAGAGGCTCCGGCTGGGCAACGGTGACGTGGCGGACGGAGGAGGGTGGGGTTTCGCGGCTAGAGCGGAGAGGTTATGGCGGCCTGGGATTTCGAATGGCGAAAAGGGGGCGATGGGAGGGGGTGAAGCATGACTCAGGGACGCGCTTGTCCAAAATGTAGGGTGTGTTACAAAAGTACCCCCCACCGATTTGAACTAGCGGTCCTTTCGGCTCAGGGTTAGAAGGGGGATTTCACGTGTCGGGATTTGGTAGCTGGAGGGAGTTTTCGCGCGCGTTGTAATTTCTGGATAGCAAGGCGCGGGTTGTGAAGGCGCCAGTTTTGGGAGCACGATATCTGAATTTTCGGGATATAACAAGACGCGGGTTGAATTTTAGGGACAAGCCTAACATGTAGTAATATTGTACTTGTACGTACCAAATCAATTCACACTTCCCTCAACCAAAAAGAAAACAAAAAAAATAAAACTATTCACACCACACAAAGAGAGAGTCTTGCCCCGTTTTACTATACAAATGCTATCCAAAGCTATTCCCTCCTTCCATCTATATAGGGCCTAATGCGTTTTTTGATGCTAACTTTGACCAAATATTAGAGCAATGATATATGACATGCAACTTACACAAAAGCACACCGTTAACTTCATCTGTGAAAGGTTCTTTCAATGATATAATTTTCACATTGTGCATGTCATGTACTATTAATCTTGTCAATAGTCAAAGGCGGTCTTAAAAATCTCATTATGCCCTATATAGATGGAAGGAGGGAGTATGAATCCATGTTATGTCCGATTAATTTTTTTCGCTTTGCTGTATAATGCATGTAACCTACTCATACCAACATTTTAGTGCATTCCAAATGTATATACTACCGCTGCAATTCGAACTAAATTCGAATTTGTTTCTCTATTTCAATAAGAATCTACAATCATGATTGTTGCCAACTTCAACCATCATAGTTACCTTGCTATCCGCCAGATATAAATCGGACGGCCTATAATGCAGGATGGCAGGCACACCATCATCAACAACTTCGTTTTTTATAAGAGTAGAGATAAAATATATTAAATGTAGTATACCATGTTCATAAACACACCATGCATATCACCGTTATATATATTCACACATACATCGGTTTAAAACACTATGATAAATTCTTCAAATATCCGAATTCACTTTTTATAATGAAGTATATATGATCTCTATTCATCTTTTACACCCACACAACCCTCTTATCTTTGTAGCTAGCGCTAACTTTCTCTTATGCATGCACACACCCGCATCCCTCTCACCCTCCCTCAACATTCTCTAGCTCCATCGCGCAAATTCGTCTTTTCACTTTAGGTCGTTCACCCATGGTGTGTGTAGGCCCCCCAGCTCCTTCTTTATGGAACACATCAATCAATATGCCTCTCTAGCCAGGTGTGCCTAGCACAAACACAAGCTTCCCCTCTTCTCTTGTCACCATCCATGCCTCACTCCCACCACTCTTTTCATCGTTCTCGTACTCGCACACTCCTCCCCGCTCAATATAGTATGCCTCTCGTACCACCTCCTACATGCATCCCTCTATCTCTATCCTTCTCATCGTGCCTCGTTTGCTTCTAACACACACATGCATGTATACCGATCGATCTCCCAACATATACCTGGATCGACTTTAACTACCCCCTCCCCATCGATCGACGTACCTCACAAGTTATGTCTCTCCTTTCTCTAACAAAGGGCGATTGATCTTCCTATGTAGTTATGTCTGCTTACCACAGCCACATCGTCCCCCCTTATCATTCATGCATGCCTCCTGACCTGTCTCTCACACGCACATGCACAGACAACAAGCAGCCATCTCCTCTCTTATTGATATTGCGGGCGTGCCCTCCGTTTGTCTAGCAAGCCTATCCCACCATTTGTTAGAAGCAACTCCACTACCACCCCCTCCAACACTCTAGCTTTGTCTCTCTCCCAACCTTATTCCCCTCATGCACATATGCATGGATGCCGATCAATCTCCCTTAATACATGAGGCAGATCGATCTCCTTAATACATGAGGTAGGCCTCTCTCCTCCTCCACACATATACCAGCCATTGTACCTCTATAGTTAATTGCGCCTCCATCTTCCCCCACCACACACCGATAGTCGAGTGCTGCAAGTAGGTATCCATGCCACAGAGACAAACTGCACATGTCCCCTCTCACGTTCCAGTAGACCAGCCACTCTATATCTTTGACGTGGGCACACACAAATTTGATGGCACTCTTTATCGATCGCGCACGCGCGCACACACACACATCATCCCTCTTTTCGATTCTATGGACAACTCAAGCCGGTGATACCTCCACTCTCTTCTCGTGGATCACCCCCTCTATATATATGTTATATCCAGGACTCTATTTCACACACATTGCATATGTTACATTTTTTGATTGACCCCCCCCCCCAAAAAAAACTCTCAAGAACCCACACACTATATCTCTGTAGGTTTGTATCTCTCTCACACAACCCCACATAGGTGGTGTACGTATACAAGAAGAGAATAGGTGCACCGTGCATGTACTCACGCTTCGTGCCCAGCCACACCCGCGCGGGTACACGGTGGAGCTCATTTCTTTACGAAATGGCAGCCCACGTGCTAATTTGAACGCTTGTAGTGGTTGTTTACCTAGGGAGGTCGTGTACCACGCCTGCACGAAACAAAGTTCAACTTGACGCGTTGCCGCGTTATTTTTAAATAAAGTTATAGAGCTCAATGGCACGTACACAGAATATAAAACGATTTTTATGGAGAAAAAGGTAGTCTGCTCACTATATACAATGGAGCCTTGCGTGTCTGGTTTGTCGCTCTTCAGAGTATCTCACACAAGGCTGCGGTGGCCTCTCTCTCTCTCACCGTTGGTCACTGATCCAACCGCATCCCGTCCGTCGGGGGAAAGGGAGTGCGGTGGCCTCTCTCTCTCTCTCTCTCTCTCTC